>NW_015115256.1:13088-17256 GCF_001443285.1 Poecilia latipinna | reverse complement strand
GGGATGCAGCTTATTCTTTGGGTAGAGAAAGATGCAACATAACTCTATGTAATCCTCTTAATGTGTAACTGTTAGTGATGATTTCATCCTCTCAACTGCCCACTTCCATCAATGTTATTACTTTGAGATCCTTGGGAACAGGGTCGGGGGTCGACATGGGGTACAGGGTTGGGACGGGGGGGTCACACTACTTTTCCTATTTCTATCTCTTATTCCACCCATTGTCACTATACTGTATTGTACATGTTGTGGATGTAAAACAATTAAAATAAAAACATTTGATCGCAAAAAAGAATACTTGTTCCTGAAAAAGTGACCTGACGTCACTGAGAATAGGATGAAATTCTGGTGCAATAGCAGCAAAGTGACAAGCAATCAAAGACTACAGATTGAGACAAAAATAAAATATAAAAATATTAACATAACATACAATTAAATGAAAAGAAACAACATAAAAATGTTTTGATACTATTATAAATTTCTATTTTGTAATATTGTGATACTATTATTAATTTATCATTAAGGAGTCCATTATTTGTAGTGTACTCCAATCCCAAGGAATGTGCAGTTAATTAGGATAATTTGTACAAAATTGTGCATGTATATTTGATACAGGAAAAAAACTAACGATTTACAATAAGTGACAATAAAACTGCAAATACCTGCAGGGACATAAACACTGAGTTTGTTGGGAGCAGTGATGGTTGTAGAGTCTAACAGCAGCTGGGAGGAAGGATCTGCGGTAGTGCCACTTTGTGCATTTAGGATGCAGCAGTCATTCTAGCACAGAACTGATTTCACAGCTTCCTCTCAGCTTCAGATGAGCTGCTGCTCCAAGATGGCTGATGCTACAGATTTCAAATTTTCAGCAGCGCCCCCTGCAGTCTAGAAGACCTCAGGCTGCTCTGACCCGTCCTGTAGAGTATTTTAAAGTTTATTTGATAGAAAATCACAAAGGAAATCAAAATCTAAAACAGTTTAAGCTTAAATCTTAAATGAGTCCATGTTAAAATCAGGATATGAACAAAGACAGCAGAGGAACAAAAGAGCTGAAACATTCAAATCATTTCTGTAGGACGGATTAAATTTGCTTTCTCAAAGCAGTCGTTACTCATCCTGTCACATCCAGAGGAGTTTATGTATCGGTAATTATTCTTCAGTCATGCAATCAGTGAATAGCAGAGGATTGTCTGTCATCAGAGCCTCACTGATGACGAAGCTTTGACTGTCTGCTGCGACGCCCCGAACATCAACACTGTAAAACCTGAAAAACATTTCTGTGTTTTCTTTCTTAATTAATTAGAAATAAACAAGACTTTAACCTACAGTTATTTCATTTCCCAGTTCATACCTTCTACACTCCATATTTACATAAAAATAAGGAAAATCAAGGCATTTTTTTCTAGTTTGTGTTACAAACTTATCAGATCCATAATAATTACAGATAAAACATGTTTGACTGCAAAAATGACAAATCTACATTATTATCTTTGCAGATGGGAACTCAGAACAGCAGCTGATTTATTTTTCAATTTCAGGGCTTTTTGGTGATTTTGCTGCGACCATAACCATGTCTGGTTATGAACCAGACATTTTGGTTCCTCCATCAATCCCTGAATTTAACAAATATCATAGATCTGGAATTTTACAGGGGCAGTTTTATGTAAAATCAACTTTTTTGAGATCTCCATCGTGTTATAATGTTTTTCTCTCATCAAAAACACACCTGGAGTTGCTTTGATTCTCTCATGCATGTTAGAAAAATCCTTTAATCTCCATGGGAACCAGTTAGCTACTAAACGCCTGAGTGGCCGTAGCCCCGCCTCCGAGGCGCAGCTCCTCCTCATAGAGCGTTCCTCCATGTTTGCACTGAAACACTGTCAGCTGTTAACAGACGGCCATGAAGCATATTCAGTTCAAAACAACAAGCTGGACGCAAAACGAGAAACTCGGTTAACAGAATAATAACAAGAAATGCAGTGGAGTAAAAAACAGGATTTTATTGTTAATGGAGTAAAATAATAAGGTCTTTAAAAACAGCTGGTCAGAAACTGAACTAAATACAGCATAGAGTAAATGTATTTTACTGCCATCCTGTCAGGAAGTCGACCGTTTGATTCTCGTTTTCCCAGGAAAGTTTCAGGAACTTCCAGGATTCTCACATCAAAGTTTGATCAAACTCATGTTTTCATATCAAATTATTTATGTTTTATCAAAAAGATCATAAACATTTCTTTAAAAGTTGACAGCGCTGAATATCAGATTTTGGTATAAAACATGTGAAGAACCAGACGGAGGGTTTCAGTGTTTATGGGGGCCGATACCATAGCAACGCCGAGTTCATGCAGGCTTGCTTATTTGTTTGTTACAGCAGACAGAGACACGATAAATACACACCTTACCCTGCAGCAAAACCTGCACCTCACAGCCAATCAGAGAGCAGAGCCACCTGAAAGGATCATCATCATCCTCATCAGGGTGGAGCAGCTGCGTCCATAAAAACATCCAGCCTGAATCCGCCTGTCTGGCGGTGTGATGATGATGATGATGATCGGATCGAACCGGGAACCGAACCGGCCGGTTCTAAAGACTGGACCCGGTTCGAGTTTCTGGGCCTCTTGTCATTCCTGAGCGGGTGACTCAGAGTCTCCCTTCTTCACCTGACAGCAATTATCTCCGGTGGTTTACCTGCAGTCAAAGAACAGGGCGTCACTCACCCTGACTCTGGGCTGCAGTCCAACCGGTGGGACGGGTCGCACCGAACCGCGCCCGATTCCCCGGCGGGGCGTCGCCACCAGGTATAAGAGGCTGAGCTGACAGAGGCAGCAGCACACCGATCACTCATCACTTCCTGACCAATACCCACTGATCAGCCTGCAGCAGCCATGGAATTCTTCAAAAAGGCCGTCGGAGACAACCCAGAGCTCGCCAAAGTTGCCGGGCAGAAAGCGGGTGAGTCTCAAAACTCACTTTATTTTATTTCAAATAAGTTTTTGTGTCTTCATTAGTTTTATGCTTACGGTTGATTTGATCAGGTTAAAAACTGATTAATGTTTTTAGGATTGAATATTTATATTTACAGTCAATAAAAATGGAGGAAAAAAAGACAGAAATAAATTTCTGTTTCACATCAGTAAAATCTGCAGCGTTACTCTTCATCCGCTTTGCTTCGTCATCCCTCCAAACATCAGGAAATGATTCCTGTGTCACAACAGAAACCAACATGAAGTTTGATATTAAAGCTGCAGGGGGCGCTGTGGTGGCGCAGGGGCAAAGCATAACCCACGTATTGAGGCCGTAGTCCTCATGCCGTTGGTCGCAGGTTCGATTCCCGGCCCTTGCCGCATTTCCTCCCCCTCTCTCACAACCCCTCCTCCTGCTGAACTACCCTCAAATAAAGGCCAACAAAAAACCTTTAAAAAAAAGATATTAAAGCTGCAAGTTAAATAACTAATGGAGTTTATTAAACAAAATAAATGATTCCTTAACGTGTATTTAGAGGAGCTGCTTTAGGAAACTTTTTGTTTCAGATGTTTCATTCCAGAACTTTCTGGATTTGAGATCTGAGTTGCTTTGACCTTGAAGCTTCTTGTCAATGACAAACCTCAAACTACAAGGTCAAAGGTCAAAGCTGCATCTGGTCTGATATTTTAATGGTTCTGACCAAACTGCCCTTTGTTCCTCAGTGTCTGAGCTAAATGAAGGAGAACGCTGACAGAACCGGGTCGGTTTGGTTCTGACCAGAGCTGAAACGTCTTTTAGTTTTAGTCTTTGGACGGATACACTTCTTAGTTTCTAGTAAAAGAAGTGAGTCAATAAACATTATTAGTATCAGTCTTTACTCACTGGATGATTAGTGGCAACAGTAGAAATAATTATTCCAGAAAAGTCAAACATAATTTATAATTTGCTCTTTGTTTCCCAGAAGCCTGAACTAATTCCTTAAATTTAACAGACAGGAAGTCAGGAGATCCTAACAGTTAAACCACATCAATAAAACATTTATGAAATGATCACAAAAAAACAAAGAAAACCTAAATAACAAAAGTTTTCTCTTCACATTATTTATTTATTGTTTATTTATTAACATGGTTTGGTCTTTAAATTCACTAATTCCACCATAATAATGATTCAAACTCAACAAGAAAACCAGAATATTCCTCTGAAA
>NW_015115256.1:6557-8903 GCF_001443285.1 Poecilia latipinna | reverse complement strand
AGAAGATGGAGGATGAACTCTGACCTTTCAGTTTCATAGATACCGGCCCACTGTGTTCATCCTCACTGCTGCTGACGGTTTAAAACCCGGTTCAGGTAGAGCTGAAACCACTAGCCCGAAAAACCGCCTGAACCAGAACATTCACAACATTTTCACCTTCAGGCGGCTCTCCACACAAGTGGAGCTTCACCTGGAGGGGCGGGGCTTCACCTGGAGGGGCGGGGCTTCACCTGGAGGCTCCGCCCACAGCTGAAGAAAATTCCTGTGGGGCCTTTAATTAATCTGCAATCAGATTTACCAGGAGGATCTTTCAGTTTAATCAAGGCAGAACTCGTCTCTTGCTTCTTCTGCAGGTGAGTTTGTGGAGCAAAAGGTGCAGGAGGTCATTGGTGGAAAGGGAAACGAGGAGCAGCAGAAGCCGCCGCAGCAGAAGCCGCCGCAGCAGCAGAAGCCGCCGCAGCAGCAGCAGCAGCAGCAGCAGCAGCAGAAGAAAGAAGCTGAAGGATGTTTTGGTGTGGATGACGTACTGACAGGTGAGTTGACATCATTTAACAACAAAGAAGTTTATCTGAAACAGGTGAGGAGCCAGAGCAGGTGTTGACACCTGGAGAACACCGCCCCCTGGTGTCCACAGGGCTCCACTGACGCACCTGGAGAAGGAAGAAGACGGAGAATCAGGAGGAAACATAAAAACAAAATAAATATGAAACTTTTCCTCCAGTCAGAATAACTGATGATTCATATCCAGATTTTACAGCTGCTGCTGTTTTAACGGTTAAAGAACTTCCTGATATTTAATCACATTATTATTATCAAAAGATTTAGAAAAAATTATCTTTGAGTTAAACAAGAATCAAAAGTCTGTTGCTGTAAAGAAATTCAGACGTTTTTTAAATTTTCATTAAGTTATTAGTGAAAATGGCCTCAAAGCAACAACATTATTATGGCAATAATTTCTGGGACAATTTGCCATCCAGCAAATTTTATTGTGAAGCCGAAACGTCAGAAGAACAAAATTATATTTTATCATCAATAAGCTGCAGAGCATCAGAGTAACGACCTTCATTAATTTGTTCTTATTACAATAAATCCGGCCGGTTCCAAAAAACGGACCCGGTTCTTACTGGACCTGGTTCTTAGTGGACCTGGTTCTTAGTGGACCCGGTTCTTAGTGGACCCGTTTTCAGGTTTGGTTTTTGTTTGTCCTCAGCTGATGGTGTGAAGAACATCGCCGGCGGACTGTTCAAGTAGGAGCCTGGAGGATGGAGCCTCCATCGCCCGCCTCTGCCTCAGACGTTTCTGAGCTCTCCTTCTCGTTTCATCTTTCTTCCGGTTTTAAACCCAGTAAGCCTCCTAGCGTCTTACTGGGAACTTTAACTGGTTTAATAAATTCTACATATTTGACATTTACTGGTTTGTTGTTTTCTGGAACAAATAAACTGTCAAATTAAATATATTCATGCATAAAACTGATTTCTGATGTTTGGTTATTGCTGTTTGATTTTAGGTTTGGTAAAAACTAAACTGAATAAATAAAGTTTAGTTTCTCAATCTTCAGGTTTTTTTCTCTCCAGACATGAAATAATTTTTCTGGGAAATAAACCAGAAATTCCTGTTTTGGTGAATTAAATCTAAACTTTCTGGGATTAAATGTGGCTGAAGGTGCAGGACGAGTTTATCGTTCAGCTGAAGTGAAGGAAACAGCAGCACTTCATTGAAAATGTTCAAATACAACTATTTATAGATTTGTTCCTCAACAGAACAAAAGCAGTGATTTAATTTTAGAGTTTCCAGTTTAGACAGGAAGTCGTTTCTAGAGCGATTCTAAAAGCCTCACCCCAAACCATTTATATTTTAATATTAATTTTTTACCTGAACTTTAGATTGTGACTCCAGAGAAACAGCAGGAGGTCTGCAGAGGAAACATGATCCACAGGACAGGAAGTTCATCATTCTGGGAAAGTTTGTTGAAGACAACGGGATGAGAACCAGAAACCCAGACAGCAGATCTTCACGCTCTGCCAAACACGGCGGAGGAGGAGTGATGCTGTGGTCACCGTGCAGCTGAGAACACTCAAGATTCAGAACCACAATCCAAACAGAACCACTGCAGAGAGAAATCCAGGTTCTGTGACGTCCTACACTAAGAAATAATCCTGTAAATTTACAGTCAAATACTGGCAGCTACAGACGCCAGTAGCAGTAAATGCACAGTAGCTGTACCGTAATTAATTCTGACATTAGATTACTGTTAAAGTAAGTATAGTTACTGTGAAAGAACGGTAAAATACTGGCGTCTGTAGCTGCCAGTAGTTTACCGTTTTTATTTTTGTTTGAAAGAATGGT
>NW_015115256.1:0-2109 GCF_001443285.1 Poecilia latipinna | reverse complement strand
AGTACAGTGTGTCAGGCCTAGGCACACTCAAACATGTGCCAACAACAAAAATCACTGATTCCAAAAGTAACCCTCAAAACCATGAATGCCAACTTACCCAGCTTTGCAAGAACAATAGGCAGGAGTGATCTTCTCCACAACTATATTTATGCTGAGGGTGTGAGGATCTGCTGTTTTCCTCATCGACCGGTAGCATTTCGCTGTGACGCGCACAATGTTGGAGGCATCGCGTGGCTCAAACACCTTGATGTCGTCCAAAAAAGATGACATGAACTTGTTGGTTCCCCTGTCCATTGTCGTGGCTGATATTTTTTGAAAATCCGGCAGAATTGCTACACTAATCGACTCAGAAATACTCTGCAGAGAGTCAGTCGAAATGAAAGACGCCATGTTTACATAGAAACTAAACTCCGAGGCTTTGTTTGTGAGATGCAGGATTTTAGGGGGCGTTTCTGGGCGGAGCTTGGTAAGGTCCATAACACTCTACACATAACAGTGATCACAATGCAACTTATAACAAATACACATAACCATATGGACCCCAGCAGAACTAAAATACAGAATCGTTAAAATACTACGGTGGCCGACAGGTGCAAACACGCAGCAAACAAGAAAAACAAATACAACAAAAAACGCAAACAAAAAAACAGATGCAAAAAAATATAAAAATAAGTGTTCCAGACCACTAGAGCTTTGGGTCTGCATGCTTTCAAGCTTATTCTTGAAAGCATGCTTGGCTGTTTACCTGGACCGTTCCAGGTCGCCATCAAGCTAATTTTCTATTAGCAGCTACGGAAGAGGGGTCCTGCGAAGGCAGAGCCTTGCAGAGAGAAGCTGCAGCCTTCAGCTAGCTGCCTAGCCTCCATCTCGGCGTTATGTTGCTTAGCAGCCGTGACACAACATGATTGCTACAATGTTTGTAGGCGAGAATGTAGATGTATAAATCTCATTTCTGCTCAGCTCATCAGTGCTTCACCTAATTGCAATATTGCTCCGACGTTTTCAGAGATATCTGCTGCCGCTGCATTAACACCAGCTGGTCCAGGATTACAGGTGCTGGTCATAAAATTAGAATATTGTGATAAAGTTCATTATTTTCCATAATGTCATGATAAAAATTAAATTGTCNTTAAAGTAAGTATAGTTACTGTGAAAGAACGGTAAAATACTGGCGTCTGTAGCTGCCAGTAGTTTACCGTTTTTATTTTTGTTTGAAAGAATGGTTAAAAAAAAAATACTGGCAGCTACAGACGCCAGTTTTTTACCGTTCTTTGGTAAAAATGGTAAATAAATAAATAAATAAAATAAAAAGCTACCAGTATTTTACTGGACATTTACCTTTTCAATCCTGTAATTATCTTTTAAAGTGGCTTACTGTAAGTAAATACTGTAATGACGCCAACAGGGTTTATTAGAAATAAGAGCGAGCTGCTATTCCTGAGGCCGCAGCTCTGAACTCTCCGCTCTTCCGGTGTCTGTCAGCTCAGCATCAGTCCTGGTTCTGGTTCTGGTTCTGGTTNTCATTGGCTAATGCCCATTTGACGTCACAGCGCAGCGACCACGTGGTGACCGTCTCACAAACACAAGCCACAGTAGTAAACACATGCTACATTGTGGACCAGCAGACCGGCAGAAAGTTTTTGCGTCAGGACTCGAATGGTTCTCCACTGTCAGTGGGGAATCTGTTCAGGCGATGTCAGGCATCCTGATCGTATTTGTGGAACTAAAATTCACAGATTTCCCAAATCTGAAACGGGATGCCTAGCTTGGCTCAAAGCTTGTGCACGAACGCATTTGCAGCTCAACCGTCGTAGGATCAATAAGAACAAAGGAGTGTGTGCTGGTGTAAGTATTATTGCTTTGCTTTCTTTGTGTTTAGTGAATGGGGATATTTTGAGTGGCCCTGCGACAGACTGGCGACCTGTCCAGGGTGACCCCGCCTCTCGCCTGGAACGTTAGCTAGAGATAGGCACCAGCACCTCCCGATCCCTTTTGAATTTTGAAGCTTGAAATATTGTAAGGTCTTAAGGAGACCTATAATGTGTGAACAATGACCTCCAAGTCTGAAAAAAGTCAATAATAAACATCCATTATGAAAACCTTTTAGCT
>NW_015115255.1:74056-79058 GCF_001443285.1 Poecilia latipinna | reverse complement strand
GTAACGAAGTACTTGTACTTCGTTACTTCCCACCACTGGGTAATACCACTTCACCAAAGTCCACATGGATGCAAACTTAGGGTAAGAGTGAAAATAGGACCCAAAATGGGCGGGGCAAAGGAGAATGCAGAGAATATGGGACACACTAGCACTGAAGCCCTTCAACATGAATGAGCTTTTGAAGGACAGAAAGGCAGAACAAGGGTGGAAATGCAAGTATTGAACAGAGCCTTTATCTTTTGTGAAGAAGGAAGTCGGCTCAGTGTCTTCTTCAGAGGATTTTGTGATGTTTCCTACAGTGGTTCTAGGTCCAGCGCCCCCCCCAAGGGGAAAGGGTGAACAAGTTTTTCAAAAAGTTTGGTTCATTTTACTCAGGGCAGTGTGAAAGAGAACCACAGCAATTGAAAATGAAACAAATGTTGGAGTTTGGTCCTCATTTGAACCAAGTCTACTGGACTATGAGGTGTGAAAATGCCCAAAGATTAGGTTATATATTATATATTATATACTGTCAAATATCAGTAGGTAGTACAGTTTGAAACAATGTGTGTAACTCACGTTTTTGCAAAGCAGTTCAAATATACTGACCAGAGTTTTGAATTGCCAATTTTGAGTCAAAATGTAGACTTTGAAAATTTTTTTATAAATTCTAATAATAGTTTATAACAGAACATAGAAATTAACCCAGTGATATTAGGAACCAAATGCAGTGATTTTTGTCTTTTGCATTGGATCTCTAACAGGAAAAATCTAATATTTCTAATAAGATGGCTCCAAGCTGCCTTTCAGACTGTAGAAAACTGGGTGGGGCTGTATCACTAAAATTTAGAGGTGCAAATGTTACACAATCTTTTGATAAAATACTTCCTATAATGTTTGATAAATAATCACTAAAGATTTTTTAGATTTTAAAATAAAACTACAGACTGGCAACCTGTCCAGGATGTCCCCCGCCTCTCGCCCGGAACGTTAGCTGGAGATAGGCACCAGCACCCCTCCCGACCCCACTGAGGGACAAGGGTGTTCAGAAAATGGATGGATGGGACGGATGGATGGAGAAAGAAATAACATTTTTGTAATAAAGTGGATGGATACTTTTTCTTCTATGGGATGTAGATGTGGAAAAATCTATGAATAATTCTTTATTTTATGTTCTCTGAAGTTCATCTATACGTAATTCTTTGAGCTCTTGAAAACAAAGTCTAAATATTTGTTGGTGCACACAATCATGCCCTGTAAAGCTGATTTTTGATTCTAAAAACATACAAAGTTTCCAGCCTTTCCAACCAGTCAAAAATATCAGATTCTTTTAGAGGTAATCTTCTGTTTAAAATTTATTGTAATTAGTCCATCAGATGGGCTGCACAGTGGCTCAGCATTGTTGCCTTGCAGCACGAAGGTCCTGGGTTCTGGTCTGGACAGACTGGCGACCTGTCCAGGGTGTATCCCGCTTCTTGCCCGAAATGTAAGAAAATGGATGGATGGTCCATCAGGCCTGCATTTGTTTTTATATCTATATTTAAAAACTTAATTGGCTCTCTATTGCTTTATGCCAAAGTCGTTAAGAGCCACTGTGAAAAGTGCAAAGAGCCCGGCCCCTGGATTAGAGTGAATACTCTCAAAGTACTGATTGCATTATGTCTTGAATTTGGTGAGCTCACACAAAAAAGATTTCTTGGTACCTTTTACGCTTTTGTTTATGCTGTATAGCTCCATTGGCCTGTTCCATTTTAGTTGATTGTTCTGATATATACACATATTTCTTTGTGGATCCAGCTGGGATATTTGCTGATCTGAACTTATAAAGCCTCCAGAAAGGAAACCAAAACCACAACACCAAACAAAAACACACTCAGTTGCCACATAAAGTCTTGAAACATGGGCAGCCTCTACTAGCTGTGAGTGACACATGCGGCAAGAATGTGGGCAGACAGAGACAGGGAGCGCGTGCCACACTTCAACACAAATTTAGCCCTGAGTCTGGGCATTCTAATACACTGTGCAGCCTCAAACCCAGAAGCCCAGACTGTGGTTACGGCTGCACAGCCTTTGGCTTGGAGCTCAAACCAACCACTGTGACTTGTTCTTTTTTTTCTCTGTGTTTAACCACAGAGGGCTGTGGATGGCAGCTGGAGCTTATGGGGACCATGGCAGCAGTGCTCCAGGACCTGTGGAGGTGGGGTGGAGTTCTCCTACAGGGAGTGCACTGATCCTGTGCCTCAGAATGGCGGGAAGTACTGTGAGGGACAGAGAGTTCGATACCAGTCCTGCAACACAGAGCCTTGTGACGCCAGTGAAGGTAATATCAATTTAACTTAAAAAAGTTCACTGGACACTTTACACTAGATCTGTCTTTGTCAAACTGTGGTCCCCAGACCACAGGGGGTCCGCGGCCGCCCCCTAGTGGTTCACAAGGTACAGCATGTCAATGGCCATTTCTTTGCCATGAAGTGAGCTCAAAGTGTGACACGTACTAAAAATAACAGGGGATAATTTCTATCCCTGTTTTGAGTCTAACTGACACAAAACAGTGTCAATTAAAATTTGTTTTGATTTGAATTTGGCTAATTTTTCACTAATTACGTTGCTATGATTACTCAAAATGCCTCATGGGATCGAGGCACATGTTTTGATATATATATTGTGAGGGGGCACGCAGCAGTACGAGACGCATTAATGGTGAAAGGAAGCGGCAGTTATTTTCTATTGTTCTACTATCCTATATGCTCTCCTATGCATCGCTATGGGAGGCCCCATTCAGATAATTGGATTAATATGGGTCGTGCTAGAGATAGATAGATAGATAGATAGATAGATAGATAGATAGATAGATTTTATTAATCCTTTTGGGATTTTACCTCAGGGTAGTTCCCGTCTCCCACACAGCACCAATACAACAATACATCAAATACTTAATGTTTTTGTTTTTTTTAGTACATTGACGGCCAGACCCTATGGTCATTTTGTTTCTGTTGTACTCCCGTTATGTTAGCACTCCTTCCAACCTCCAGTGAGGAGTTGGAGAGTTTACTTGCATGATTGACAACAGAGTTCCTTAGTCTGTTGGTCCAGCATTTTCAAAGAAGCAGTCTCCCCCTGAACCTGCTTTCCTGGCTGCTGGTGACAAAGTGCACAGGATGGCTGGTGTTGTCCATGATAGCCTGGAGTTTCTGTAGGATTCTCCTCTCTGCCACTGCTGCCAGAGAGTCCAGCCTTGTGCCAACCACTGTGCCAGGCCTCCTGATTTGCTTCTCCAGCTTAGAAAGGTCTGTCTTAGAAATGCTTCCACCCCAGTAAACCACAGCGTATAACAGGACGCTGGCGACAACAGACTAGTAAAACAACCCCAGCAGCTTTCCACAGATGTTAAAGGATCTCAGCCTCCACAGGTAGTACATCCTGATCTGAGCCTTCTTATAAAGCTGTTTGGTGTTCCTTGTCCAGTTCAGCTTGTTGGTCCAGCCACAGGCCAAGATATTTATAAGTCTGCACGACCTCCACCTCTCCCCTGCTATCAGAACTGGTCGTGGACTGCCTCTGTCCCTCCTGAAGTCAATGACCAGTTCCTTCATCTTGGAAGTGTTTAGCTGCAGGCTGTTTCTATGGCACCAGACAACAAAGTCCCTCACCAGGCTCCTGTTACTCCTCTTCACTGGCCTTAATGCACCCCATGATGGCAGTGTCATCAGCATACTTCTGAATATGACATGTTTCAGAGTTATAGCAGAAGTCTGAGGTGTACAGGGTGAAGAGGATGGGTGACGGCACCGTCCCCTGAGGGGATCCACCTGTGTGTGTCACTGTCATATTCATTCAAAATACTCTGTCCACCTACTTCAGCCTGGAGAGCATTTCTCACCACCTACAAGATAAAAGTTTAGAAGTAATTACCATGAACACAACTCAGACATTAGGCATTATAGAAATTAGTCAGCATATAGAAACATTCTGGACAGCATTAAAAGTTCTTTCAGAAGAAAAGTGTTGAAGTCATCATAGCAGGCTTCAGTCACCAACATGACGTACTAATGAAAAAAAAAGAGTCAGCCAATATGTCATTATTTATTATCATTATTTATAGAGACAAAAACATTTTGGCTTAGCTTTGATCACATAGATCAAACCACCGGTCCAGCACAGACACTATCCCCATTATGCCGTCTATAGACGAAAACTTCAAGAAAACCACTCAGCAGCTAAATAATGTTAACTCAAACGGCCTTTCTGACAGTTTTAATGTCCGTTTAACCACCGACACCCCATGCTACACCTGCTTGGCTAGCTTTAGCTGCTAACAAAAATAATAAACCAAGGTGCTCAAGTCCAGTCCTCGAGAGGTCCTGCATCTTTTCGATGCATCTTTACTCCAACAGACCAGGATCAGCTCTGAACAGACCTGCTAACCAGCCATTCATTTGATTCAGGTGTGTTAGAGCAGGGACGCGTCTGAAAGTTGCAGGATGGTAACTCTGGAGGACTGGACTTGAGCTCTCCTGTACTGAACAGTCGCCCCGCGATATCCAAGCAAATAAACTTACGTTAAGTAAACTATGCATATGACTCGATACTCTTGCACAAACGGAAAGCAAATGCATCCATAAAAAATCATCAAAAACATGATAATCTTAACATGAAACTTATCTTGTTACGATAAGCTCCAGACAAGACGCTGCACTGTTGTCCCTGCTCCTCGGGCAAACATGACGTCACAGATACATTACAGTTGTGGGAGCAACTCTGTCTGGAATAACACCAACTCTTTAGGGAACTAAGGAACTAAAGTTGAATTAGACTAAACCAGTGTTGAATTAACACTGTATTTTTAACATACAACATCAACACTGGAAATCTAACACTTTTGAATTTGCTGTGTACACACATGCCCACACAGGCATAGTTTGTATTTTATTGGAATTTTGTGTACCAGACCACTGCAGTGGAGCACATATATTTGTTCACAGAACATCTATATTTATACTAGAGCTAAGTTTAGAAGTGTAAC
>NW_015115255.1:64150-70467 GCF_001443285.1 Poecilia latipinna | reverse complement strand
TAGTAGTCCAGTAATGATGTCATAGAACACTCTCTTAAAGTGACAGTACAGGTAGTAGTGTTTACCAAAATAAACAAAATAATACAATCCTTAAAATATAACAACAACAACAAAAAAAGGATTCTTCAGTGTTAATCAGGATTTGGTGAAATTTCAAACATTATAAAAATAAATAAAAGCACATTTTCTAAACTTGTTACAGAAGCAAGATCAAGTTTGTACACAAAAAGTATCACAGTTCCACTGGCATCAAAAGAGTCAAGTAATGTTACCTCTTCTGGCTTTTACAACAGCATGGCGCATCAATGATTGGTCTTCCACTTCTCATTTTTTTTAATTTTTATTTTTATTTATTACAGGTTGTCCCAACAACCAAAATGAATCCCTGTTTTTAGTGATGGTGGAAACTTCATACAACATTCCAGGATTTTTTTGGTCATAACTAAACTGTACCCCAACTTCAGAGTTGAAAGCTTTTGACATATGAACCCCGTACTGAAAGTCAATCTGCAGCATTTCTAGACCAGTTCAAAATAAATTTAAATAAGACATGTTGTGACATCTTTGCTAATAATGAGGTGATCTGATTATAAGAGTTCTACATTTAAGCAAATGTTCTATATCCCATGTGTAGGTAAAAGTTTCAGGGAAGAGCAGTGTGAGAAATACAACAGCCCTAACTACCTGGACTACAATGGAAATGTCAAACAATGGATCCCAAAGTATGCAGGAGTTTCCCCCAGAGACCGCTGTAAGCTGTTCTGCAGGGCAAGGGGCAGCAGTGAGTTTAAAGTATTTGAATCAAAGGTACAGTATCTACATGGAACTGCACAACACAAGTGAAATATCAATTCGGTTAGATTTTTTGAGATAAAATAATTGTGCAACATATTTTTTTATATAATTTGCTATCAGATATTTTTTTAAGTAGTGATTTATTTCACAGTATAGATCTAGTCTGCATTAAAGTCCTTTATTGTAATGTTGGGAAACTTTTGGGGATCTTCTGAAAAATGTTACTGATTCAGTAGCTGTTTCATTAGCTTTCTGCTCTCATTTATACCTTTAACTGGGAAGGTTATAATGGGATCTAAGCTTGGATGTTTATTTTTTTTACCTGAATTCACTGACAAAATCTTGGAGTTAAAACTATCCTGAAAGCTTATGTATGTAACTTTTATAAAAGTATGTTTTTTTACATATTTGTCAACTATGTCATGACAGTAGACTATATGGCAGATCATCTGTGACAGCTGCAGAAATGCATTGCTCTGTCAGAAACGTCCACTCAGAGCCAGGAGGAGGGTCTTAGCGCTGTCAATCAACCTTGTGTACTCCTTGCTCAATGTGCTAATGGCTGAGAAACAACTAACAGTTTCAGGAAACTGTTTATTTATCATAATCAGTGGCCAAGCTAACTATCCAGAGAACAAGAAGGAGGGTGTGAGCAACATGGCTGGATTTCTGCCTCCACATGCCAGAGGAGGCAGAATTGCTAAATTTTTTTTACAGATTATCTGTCTCATTAGTGAAAAGTTTAACGAGATTATCTTCCCTGTATCGTTGCTAAGTTTTTTTTTGTTTGTTTGTTGTTGTTTTTTATAATAAAAATGCGGTTTTATTTGAATGCTGCTGGTGCATTACATTTATAATGATACCTGTGCAATTTCTCTCCGCGCCCCAGCAGGTGATTGACGGGACAACCTGTGGCCCTGACACCACATCAGTGTGCGTTCAAGGCCAGTGTGTGAAAGCAGGATGCGACCAGGTGATAGGATCCAACAAGAGGGTGGATAAGTGTGGAGAGTGTGGAGGAAATGGGCTCAGCTGCAGAAAGATAACAGGCTCCTACAACAAAGGAATGTAAGATCACAACAACAAGCAGACACATTAAAATCTGCCTTCATTAGAAATGATAGAAGTCTCTGCTTGCTAGTCAAACAAAATAGCAATAACCTTGTGAGCTCATTTTAGAAAAGCAGTTTGAAGATTATCATTGTTATCACAGGATAACCTAGCTTAGCTTAGCATACAGTAGGGTAATATAAGACTTTACTAACAGTTGATATATCAGCTGAAGTAAAAACCTTTCAGTAACACTTGATAATAACTAGACCTTACTTAGCCGTAAATAACCAATAATAAATAGTTAATTCTCAATTTTATTCATGAATAAACATTGAGTGTATTGATTTTGGGAGTAATTGGTCATTGTAGGTAAAGCATTCATAAATGTGTTAATTTATAGCTTATTAAGTATAAATCATTCTTAATGAATGTTGTTTTCAAGGTTAATTAACTTTTTATTAATAGTTCAATATGGCTCAATAAAGTGTACCGTATTTTCTGCATTATAAGGCGCATAGAATAGACGCTGCAGTAGATGCTGGAGTTACATTATGCATCCACTAGATGGAGCTGCACTAAAGAGAATGTCTATAAAACAGTCCCACTCCGGTCGGCGAGGAGAGCCTTCCGCGACTGGGCCGGGTCGTGGCTGGACGATGGTCACTCTTCTCCGTTCGCACACAGCATGTTGGTGGAGAACGTGGTGCTAAATGACCTGATTCTAGACGGTCGGTAGGTAGATAGGTCAGTCAAACTTCATTAATAGATCACAAACCAGCGTTCTGACAACTATCCCAGCATGCACCGCGCGCTTCTTCTTCTACGGGCAAAAATTAAGTCGGCGGCTGCTTACCGTAGTTGCTAGACCTGTTGTGGCTCAATATTGGTCCATATATAAGGCGCACCGGATTATAAGGCGCACTGTCGACTTTTGAGGAAATTGAAGGTTTTTAGGTGCACCTTATAGTGCGGAAAATACGGTAGTTATTATAAAGTGGCACCAAATTTTCTTAGCACCTGATGTTGATGAAACATAAATTTAGCAAGTGAGAGTGTTATCTAAATGCTTTTCCTTTTTGCTCTATTAGCTATGGCTACAGTGACATTGTCACTATTCCCATTGGTGCCACCAACATTGACATCAAGCAGAGGAGCCATCGAGGAATCAAGCATGATGGGAACTACCTGGCTGTGAAGCGAGAAAACGGAGCTTACATCCTCAATGGTAACTTTTCCGTATCCACAGTGGAGCAGGACATTCCCATACGGGGCGCTGTGCTGAAGTACAGCGGCTCCTCCACCACATTAGAGAGGATCCAGAGCTTCAGGCAGCTGAAGGAAGCCATAACCATCCAGGTCCTGGCCACAGGAGGGGATGCCAATCCCCCCAAGATCAAATATACCTTTTTCATCCCTAAGGACACAGCGTTTAGCAAATCTAAAGAGAAAAAGGGCTTGTACTTGTCTCTACATATGATCAGCGATGTGTCTGACTGGGTGCTGGGAGAGTGGTCTGAGTGCTCCAAGAGCTGTGGCTCTGGGTGGTCCAGGAGGAGCGTCGAATGCAGAGACGGTGACGGCTTCTTCTCCAGCCAATGCGACAGGGAGCTGAAGCCCACAGACATCCGGCCTTGCGGAGATGTACCGTGTCCTATCTGGCAGATGGGTCCCTGGTCTTCCTGCTCACGAACTTGCGGTCAGGGCGAGCGCCGCCGCAGTGTGTTCTGCATAGACTACACAGGGAAGACTGTTGAACCAGAGATGTGTGATCCAAATAAAATCCCAGAGCCAGCCTCTGGGCAATGTAACAACCATGACTGCTCATGAAAAACATGATTACAATGAACAGTCTTTTTTTTTTTTGTTTGGTCAGAGTGCACATACAAATCCTGGATGGGAGCACCAGCAGCAGACGTTTTGGAACAAACAGCTATAGATATTGGTGATTACCAAGAAATCCAAAAAGACCTGAACTCTACATTTTAGAGAAAAGTCTTCAACTTTCGACTAAAAAGAAATGATAAACAACGAAAATCTAAAACTGCCTTGGTTTTATTCCTAAGAATTATTTCTAAGATATGAGTATGATTGAAGGGGGTTGGATGACCTTGTATGTTGATATTCCTGGTCCCACTATAATTTGTCTTTTGTTAACATTTGACATCCACTATTAAGATTCGGAACAGTGAAGATCTACCTCAGGATGCACATGTGATGCTATGTGGAAATGCTCATTTTTGATGTAGTGTGTGCTTTCTCTAGAATGAGATTTAAAAGCAAAGAATTAACTTCAGGAATAAATTTGGCATACTTTGCCATTTGTTTTCTAGATTTAGGTGCCACTGTGAGTCCAAAACATTAGCAAGAGCCAACACAGAGTCTGTATATCCTGGAGAACTTTGATTGGACAATTAAGACATGAGGCTATGTAAGCCTTTGGGAAAAGTGTTAATCTTAATTAAAATCAGATCTGAGTGAATTCACCAAGATGATAATGTCAGTTCCTTCAAAACCATCCATTTCATACCCTTATTTATAAACCACTGCATCCATATTAACTATAGAGATGGTCATAAAAATGCTCAAATCTCATGTTTAATTTAATGTAATTTCATATCATCTCCTGAAAACTTTTCATCTGGCCATATTTTTGTAGTTATCCCTATTTTTGGTTATTAGCTTTTATGAAATGTGTCAAATTGTAGCCTCTGGTTTCCTGTTGATACAAATTATTCAAGAGAATCATAAAACTGCATTATTTTAAAATTCTTATCTTCCCACCCTCACCATCACCCTGTCGGTACAAACTCTTACACGATTGGTGAAGAATAACTAAAACTATAAAGGTACAAAAAGATTGTTCATGACTCTGTTTCTGGCAGAAAATGCAGTATACTTATAAAAGAAATAAAGTCAATGAAAAACAAAAATTCACTGTTCATAACTAGGGCTTGCACTAAAAGACTTCCACTGAATTTTTTTTTCTACAAGTTATTATATTGTGGATTATGTTTTCAGTGTTCTTCCAGTTGATTGTTTTTTTATTCATTCTGAACCTTCACCAAAGAAGACAGATGTAGTCCAAAGCCACAGAAGCTGAAATTATAAAAACATGAATTTGTTCCATTTAAACATCGTGTGAAATGTGTAATCTTTGTTACACATACAAAACATCCTCTGTCTTGTAGTTTGAGCAGCGATAAAATATTTATTGCAACAAATCTTTTTTTCAGTTCCTTTATGTCTTATAAACATGATATCTTTGTTGATTTAAAAAAGTACTGCTAATTTAATTTGCTTTCAGACTTTGTGGTCATTTCTGACTCCTGTATGTATATTTGATTTATTCATTTCTTTTGTTAACTTACAGTATAATATAAAATAAAAGAAATGGGATGTAAGGCTGATATTCCTTCAATGAAGGACAATGCTAAAGTATTGTTACAGCTTTCTAAGCTATTTATTTTTGTAAAGTTTTTACTTTGATTATGTAATTATCATGGTATATATGCTGCTGTCTTTGAATGTTCATTTTTTGTTCATTTTTTTGTTTATTCATAAAATGGTCAAATAAACACATTTATGTTAACAAATGCCTCCTCTCTGGACACGAGTAAAGGTAAAACCATACGGGTCATTTGGTAAGTTAGTTCACATTTCTTCTACTTTGTAGACAGTAAATGTACTTTCAGTTAATGAAAGGGCTTAGGAACTGTGTGTTTAAACTTTTAATCACATTTCTGCAACAAGGTCTGATGAAGTAGTATAAGAGTTTGCCAACACTAACAAAGTTTTACCAAGAATATTTTGTGTAATTTCTAGTCCAAACAATCTCTTTACACTTAAAATAATAATATCAACAAAGTGTTGTCCAACTTGAGGAAGCTGATTAACATTGCAAAAGCTCAAATAAAACCTCAACTGCGCCCACAAAAACGAGGTGCCATGGACAAAAATGAGGAAGTTCAAACCGTCTCTTCCATTCATCATAATGGGGCAAACACTGGCAAACAAGCTGGGTGCTTTGGAGCCTCTGGAGATTACTGTGCAAAGAATTCTTCATCAAATAAATGACATTATGGACAATCCGGAGGATCCTCTTTATCAGGCCGTTATAAAACAAAGTGTCTTCAGTCAGAGGCTTCTGCAGAGCTGTAGTAACAGATTGCTGCAGGAGAGCATTCCTGTTAACAGCCATGAGCATCTACAACACATTTTTAACGAAACATAAGTTACAACATTAAATTTCCCTTTGGGATAAAGTATTTTTTAAATTAATTGAATTATACAGGTAAATTTAAACCAGCAAATGTGGTAAGTTGATTTCAAGACAATGAAGTCATGAAGGAAGGACTTAAGTTATAGTTTTAGGAAACAATATGTTGAAAAAAACCATGGTGATGGAAACTGGAACAGTTGTGCTCTATAGACTGTGGAGAAGATAGAGGTGGATTGTAGCACTACTATGA
>NW_015115255.1:56973-59047 GCF_001443285.1 Poecilia latipinna | reverse complement strand
CTCACAGAAGAACGAGGTAATTAGTCCAAGTTTGTCGTTTGAACGTTCAGGGCTGTAAAGAGCCACAGCAAAGGTAAATAAAGGTAAAATAACTGAACAGGTGATCAACTCAAAACTACTCGCACCTTTTTACTCTCTCTCTCTCTCTCTTTGACGTTTAAGCACACCCGTTGCCGTGGCAACTGCATGAGCTGAGCTCCTGCAGCCGACCAGAGATTATGTTAAAAATATAACATTCAGTCCGTTATGACATTAGGTTTGCAGGCTTGATATTTATTTTGCGATCATTAATAATCCTCTCATGAACACAGCGGTGGTTGATTAGTTCATTTTAAACTCATGTTCTGCTAGTTATTTTGATAATGGAACCGAAACGCACAGAATTGCGCAACACCTTGTTGAAATTATAATGATTATTATTGTTGTTGGGTCATTTATTTGAACACGTTTTGTTGATTTTTTTGTTGTTGTTTTTGTTCTTTAATAAAGTTACGGACATTTTAAGCCAATCAGAGGAGGACCTGCTGGTCTCAGCCTCCTGGCTGCGCTCAGTTTGTCTCCTAATGCCGAGATCGACTCAAAACCTTCCGCGATTGACGTGTTGCAGCCCTGCTATAGTAAAGCACGAACAGTTTAGAAACAATATGAAATGGGGGAAAAAGCTATTTATTAACTGATTAGGTTGTGTTAGGTTGTGACTAATCAGTCACGGGCCACAGCTGATTAGTGGGTACACTCATGGCTGCACAGTGAATGCATTGATTTTTTTTAGAGCAGACAGCCGCTCCCCTCTCTTGCAGGTACTGGTACCCCCGTTAAGTCTTTTAGGGGTAGGCAGCACCGACAGTACCCCCCTACTTTCACCCCTGGCTATAGCCGTCAGTTCGTGCTAAGCTATGACGATCTGACAGCGTATGCTGATCTCATAGAACACCGGAGCGTCGCTGAGCTGCGAGGGCCTCAAACTGCTGCTTGCAGCTTTAATTTCAGTTATATTCTACGGATCTACGAAAAATAAAAAATAAACTAAATGTAATTCTGTTGAAAGGAAACCAGTGTTAATCTTCAACCTATTTTGAACTATCCGATCTGATCTCACACTGAGACCTTTCTGACTACAGGAATGAAGTGGAAGTGTTTCGGTTTCCGAGGTGACGCTTGTGTCGTCAAACGTGACACTTCCTGTTTCTTCCAGTATGACACAGTGTGGGTTGCGCGTTGCATTGTGGGGGTAAAAATATAGCACAGAGAAGACAACGGGGACCACAAAGGAATGAAAACAGCACTTCGGTAACTTTTAGGACCTGTTTATGGGAATGTGAATCAGTTAGAGCGGCATTCAAACGGTGAGCCGGGAATGCTGGCAACTGCCTCAGAGGAGCGGGGAATGTGAGCGGGTGTAGCGGCGCAGCTGCAGCTGGGTGCACCGCTGTCTCCGACTGCTTTTTGTCAGCTGAGCCATCAGCATCCAGAGGCCCCGGCTGTTTTCCCAGGCCTCCCGCCCAAAGGTAAATTCAATTCTTACTGTCATTTCCAAATGAGGAGAACCCGTGTGTGAGACACTAACTCGCTTCTTAGTTGCGTCTGCTTTGGGGAGACGACCTGAGTTAACTCACAGTGATATTTGGTCTGGTAGCGTTAGCATAGCAGCTAACGACGGTTAGCTGTATCATCAAAACAAACGGTTGGACACGGCCAAAGCGAAAAGTTCCAAATAAGATTAGTGACATGTATCGTTTGTAGTTGAGGATGAAGTTACTCAGTTTTGTGCACTGATTTGTGGAAGTGTGTCTTACATTAAGACTTAATAGAAATAACAAATTTAGGAGAACTTATCGATGCAACCAGCTGTCGATGTCTTATTTGGGTAGGTGGGCTCAGAGTTTTATGTCAAGTGGGCTTCTGTTGAATGCTCATCTGACTTGACACTTGAGTTTTAGCCAGTTAGCCCTAAGCTCCCCTTTATAATCATAGCATATTTGTATTGAGCATCTTTCCCCTTGCCCTGTGTAACCTGGTTGTAATTCTCTTTTGTTATAATTACACAAAATGTCTTTTTTTGATGATTTGTCTT
>NW_015115255.1:45630-52427 GCF_001443285.1 Poecilia latipinna | reverse complement strand
GAGCTTGATTGACAGTTCACTGTGAACTGTCAATCAAGCTCATTCATTCACTGCTAAGTGTTCTAATGGCAGAGAAAAAAAATATCATTACAGGAAAACAGTTTATCTGCTATCATTGGTAGCTATGCTAGCTAACCTGAGCATTCACAACAGGCTATGCTAGCTGCAGCACAGAGCAAGGGGGAGGGAAGATGAGCAGCCACATGAGATTTTGACTAACCACACTAAAACCCGCCTCCTGCTTCTGATTGGTTGTTTCTAGATAGCACTGGGAGAAGGCAGAGAAAATAAATGTTTCACAGATTATCTCTCATACCATAGTGTCACAATACAATGACAGTTTTAACAAATATGTAAAAAAATATATTTTTTATAAAATTTACATACTGCAGCATTAATTTCACTTAGGAGAGGACAGGTCAGGACGAACGTGGGCTAGAGCTGCTGCTGACTGACTCATCTGTTAAGTGTGGTAAAAGGTGCAGGGACAAGTTAAATATATGAATATGTTGGTAATTTCTTAACTTAATTCATTAAATGCTAGTGAAATGGAGGTAAACAATAGTCTAGGCTCTAGCTAAGCTAACTGCTTTATGGTTGATAATACACAGTCTACTCACCTCTCTTGGAGAAAAACTGTGTTACAAATTGACACTCTTGTCTTTTTCCCTCTTATCTCTATTTTTTGGAGAACCTGACTTAATTGTTTTTCTTGACGGCATAGTAACTGCCACAGTCGTTCTGGTCTTCTACTGACTGAACACTGTCACAGTCAAGTGCGCTAAGCAGGAACGAACCATTTCATATCAGATAGATTTTGTAATTGACAGGGCCCCATTTTTTTTACTTTTTATTTCTATGAACAAAAAAAAAATATTATGGAGGGCCCGCTGTTGGTCAGGGGCCCTTGGAATTGTCATAACTTTTCCCCCTATACCGTGCCCCTGCTCCGCCAATGATCAAAATGCATTTTTAAAGATGTATTTGTGGAATGGACGAGCTTTAGTTTTTGTCTTTCAAGCTGTGACTGTTGCAAAAACACACCAACACCAACGAACGGCAGCTCTAACGGTTTTCCCCCAGAACCCGACACACAGTATACAAGAGTCTTCTGCTGTAACCACAGTAACAGTAACACAAAGTAACAGAGTTCTATATATGACATCTCCCCTTTTTCAAAACAAACCATGTTTGTAGAAACTTTAAACACCATTAAAGGATTCTTTGTTAGTCACAATAACTAATTGCAATCAGTCTTTCTATTCAGATGTCACTTCATGCCTATGGATATATTTAAATGAACTGAAGGTGAATACTATAATGAAAGATTTAAATGAACCTCTTGACACTTCCTAAATAAAGTATGCAATTTAAAACATAACCGAAAATACTAACTCACTTTTATAAAGTTCAAAATCAAGATTGTTACCAAATTAAGCTAGTTGCATGAACATACACACATACTTACTTCTCTTATATTTCCCCTCCTTTTTTTAAATTAATAATCTCTCCCCCCAAAAGAGAGCATCTAACAAATTGCTTGAGAATCTACAAAGTTAATCTCTGAACTGGTTTCCACAAGCATCTGTATCTAGTTCGAATGTGTCCTGGTGCACTTGTACGGGTGGGTGCTGGGACCTCAGTCTCATTCGAATCTGCAGAAGCAGAATCTAGAGTGATGACTTGTGCTGGGGCACTAATGTCCATCTCAGCAATTTTACTTAAAGCAAGTGGTACAGATGGTGCTGTTGCTTCAGCTCTGAGTAGGGGTGTAGCGATACAATAATCTCACAATTCAATACAATATACAATTATGATCACTGACATATCACGGTATTTGGCAGGCGATACGATTCGATGCACTTTAACAATTTTCTGAAAGATTTTCGAGGGACAGAGTGTTTTTAGTGACATTTTGTGTTCTATAGACTTAGATTTAATTAACTGAAAACTGATTAAAAACATCAACTACACAATACCTGACTCTGATTGGACAGTCTAACAGTCTGCAGCTGGACAAAATGAATCAAAGATGAAGTGAGAGAATTAGTTTCTGTCATTTAATTCATGTGGATTTGACATAAAACTCAAAGTTTCAACAGTGATCCGGGAGCTGAGTGGGGAGATTATCGGCCTCTGTAGACTCTCAATGACTGCACTTATGTTTTTGTATTGGACATACTGTGGCTGCATGTTGGACCTTGAGTCACAGAAAAACAAAATCCGATTTGGAAAAATGTAAATTCTTTCACTGTGAAACGCTCAAATATTCATAACGAATGGTTTTTATAATTTAGAATGACAATATATACTGTACATTTCTTAAAGTGATGTAAAAATATTGCAAGCAATACAGTTTTATAACATTAGCATGAAAATGAAGGCAGTTGTTTGTATACAATTTTTGACAAAACATCATAGGTCAAAACAAGATGCTAAAAAATGTGTGGGTGCTGGGGGGAGTAAAAAAAGTCTTTTGGACTATTGGGAAAAGGCTTTTCTACCTTGGCTCCCAGAGTTAGCCTTGGCTGTAAGCTGTTTACTTCTAGCTGCTGGGGGAGTGGCTCTGCCTCACCCCATAGTGATAGACTCCTTGCAGCGTCATTCCCCTGCTTGGATCTCTAAGTAGCTGCCTCGCAGACTGCCAGCATCTCATTGTTCTCTCAGTCTCTAGTGCTCTTTGTCAGTTGCTAATAAGAATGATCGATCAGCCATTGTCATCATGGCAATCCTCACTGTGCCGCGGACTCCGGCTGCAGGTTTCTCCTCTTCGTCTTCCAGCTCAAAACAGAGCGCCACTACCTGCTGCGCATTCATCCTTCAGGTAATCCTTTATATACAGAACAGAAACCACTAAGCTAAAAACAAATTACGAAGTGGATGCCACCAGTCGCTTCAATGTCCAAACTTTGCATTAATTTTGTGATCTCTCTGCTTTTGCCGCTACTCCGTTCGCGCTGCTACTCCGTTGCCGCTTCACTTTCACGATTACTTGTGCAACTTTACTTAATTTCTTAGCAACAAAATACAGCCCATCGTTATTTATTGAAGATTTGAGATTTCCAAAACAAAGGTATCTAATGTTGTTTCATTTTTTACCTTTGGAAGCTCATTCCCTTTCACATAACTGGAATAGCCGATTTTTAACATTTCTCTGACATTCGGAAAAATATGGTTTACTTATTTTAGCATAACTCTGGTTTTACTTGACCTATTAACAATTTAAAAACTGGTGTGTAGTTTGTAATGTGCACTTTAAGCACAAGTTGAAAGTGAGACTGGTGGAGGCGGAGTCTTGCTGCTTTTTGCTTGCTTTTTAACCAGATATGTTAAAAAGAAGGTGTAAGCCTATGGACCCCTATGGTTTAACGTATCGGTACTTGCGGATGAAAAGACGACTTTTGTGGAACATGGAGTTGATCTGTGGCACAAGAGCTAATAGAGGGTCTTTATTTCGAAGGATTCTCTTCGCAGTCTGCATTGCTCTCTCCGCATGACCATTTCCTTGTGAATGGTGAGGGCTAGATGTGAAGTGTTTAAAATCAAACTCACTTGCTGTCAGCTGAAACGCTGCACTGGAGAACTGGGGTCCATTGTCGCTCACAATTTTATCTGGAATTCCAAACCTAGCAAAGGCTGCTATAAGCCTCTGAATTTCTTGGCTGGTGGTTGTAGATGGCAGGTGTAAAACCTCCAAAAATCAAGAGTAATAATCTGATATAAGATAACTGTTCTTCTTATGTATGTCAACACCAATTCTTTTCCATGGTCGATCAGGCAAAGGAGTGGCAATCAGTGATTCCTTCTATTGTGTTTGTTTCTGTTCTTGGCAAATCTGACATTGCATCACAACTTTACTGAGATCTCCAGAGAAACCAGGCCACCAAACAGATGCATTTGCTCTCTCTATACTTAGTGAGCCCCTGATGGCCATCATGTATTCTGTTGAGGATCTCTGCCTTCTCTGACTCTGGGATAATAATTCTGCAACCTATTATGACCAAGACATTAGCTTCTGAAAGTTCATTTTTCACTTTCATTTATGCTCTGATCTGCACCGGCACTTTTCCGCTGTATTCTGGCCACCCATTTGTGATATGTTTGACAGTGTAAAGCCCTCCATCAGCTGCTGTGGCCTTTGTAAGACTGTCCATCCTTGATGGTGATGCAGGGATGCTTTGGATTATGGGAGCCACATAACTGTCCAGCTCTGTGTGCATGTCCCTCTTTTCTTTGTCATGTGACAGTGGGCTTCAAGACAGAGCATCAACGACGAGCGTTTTTCTTGGTACAAATACTGCTTCAGGTTTGTATCTCATAAGTCTCATGAGAAGACTCTGACACCTCAAGGGAACATTATCGATGCTCTGATTATTTACTAATGGCACCAGTGGTTTTGATCAGTTTCCACCTTGAACTGATCCAGACCACAAAAATATTTGTCAAACTTCTCACAAGCCCACACACTAGCCGGACATTCTTTTTCTATCTGTGTGTAGCATGTTTCAGCATCTGAGAGGCTTCTGGAGCAGTAGGCAATTGGCCTCCATTCTTCTCCATGAATCTGGAGCAGCCCATAACTTCTTGCGTCTGCTGAAACTGCTGTGGGTTTTGGGATGTCCTTGAAGGCAAGGACTGGAGCTGTAGTCAGCATGTTTTATTTTCTCAAAAACTGACTGCTGCACAAGGCCCCAGGGCCAGACGTTGTTACTCCTCAACAGTTCATTGCCCTTCAGTGGCAAGGAAGGTAACAAATCTCCCAAAGTTGTTCATTATTCCCAGGACTGTTTTAAGCTCCTGCACATTTTCAGGTGGTGATAGCAGCTGAACAGCTTCCATCTTTTCTGGGTCTGGCCTGACCCCTTGATGGCCGATGACATGTCCCAGGAAGCTCAACTGGCTTTGTCCAAAAGAAAAATTGTCCTTGTTTAATTTGAGACTAGCCAGTTTGATGCGCTGCAGCACCCTTTCTAGCCAATGGTTGTGTTAGTCTTTTGTTGCTCCATGTATACCAGACTATCATCCATGAAAACATCCACACCCTCAAGCCACTCCAAAATCTCCAGCATTTTCCACTGAAAGATCTCAGGTGCGCTGATGATGCCAAATGGTAGCCTCTTGAAACAGTACCTGCCAAATGGAGTGATGAAAGTTGTTAATCTGCGGCTTTCTGGGTGTAGTAGGATTTGCCAGAACTCACTGGCTGCGTCAAGAGAGGAAAATACTGCAACTCCATTTAGTTTAGAGGTTATCTCATCTGGAGTGGGCAATATGTAGCGTTCCCTTTTCATTGACTTATTTAATTTAGTTAAGTTAACACAGATCCAGGCTTTGCCTGAGCTCTTTTTAAGAACAGGGACAATGGGGAGCACACCATTCAGTAGGTTGTGTAACTCATTCTATGACACAATTAATCTCCATTCTTCACAATCTCCATTCTTTCTTCTTTCCAGCTCCAGTTACATCTGTCCATTCGGGAAACAAAATCACACAAAAAATTATTGTAACAGTGCACGCCCAGATCACGAACAGGGTAAAAAGCTCACAGAGTTCAGTTGATTGTTTTGGATCATATAGATCCAACTGACTGAACTAGTGCAGATTTCTCTGCAGAAGCGACCAGGAGGAGTTTGTGAGGCTGTGCGTTCAGACCCCAGTGAAGTGCTTGTAATTTAAGTGGAGTTGTTTAATTTAATTATAAGTTATTGGAGTCACACAGCCAGTGGTTTTTGTCACCAAAAAGTTGGATGCGTTTATCTGCTTTATTTGTGATGGGATCTGGATTCACGGTTCAGCTAGGTGAATATTAACTAAACCGCATAAAATGTGGCTAAATAGCCTATGTTAATATGTTATATAATATTATATATAGGTGTGCCGATCGTTCGGCCACCGATCATAATCGGCCGATTTCCGTGAAAAAGTGTATGATAGGTGATCGCCGATCTCTGTCTCTTGTTGTCATTCACCAAAACGATCACCTGTATCTCACTTCTCAGCCTGCCTGTGCAGCTCATCTCCTCTTTCCTTCACGCTGCACAGGCGGGCGGCAATAAATCCTGTAGTGTGGAACTTTAACACTGTGAGTGAATGGGGAAGTTTGCGTGTTGCAGCAGAAAATTACCTCGGGAGTGAAGCACGTCAAAATGCATCAACACAACGGATATAATATGACATTTAAAAAACAAACACTTGACGAAGTTTGGCTATATTGAGGCTTAATGCAGGAACAAAGGGACATCCGGAACGGCCGGTAAAGCAGCACACAACTACCAACACTCACCTCTGTTTAAAGCTGCAGCATGTAACTTAAGCAAACAATAAAAGATTTTAGATATGTATTAAAACATTTGCCATCCTAACATAAGACAGATAATCTCTGAAAAATAATCGATCTCCTCTGCCTCCTCCCTGTGTTCTGCAGAATTACTCCGCATAGTCAGAAACAACCAATCAGAACCAGCATTAATCAGCTAGCCGCTATCAGGAAGTTATGATTTTAGCCACTCAGGATTGTTTATTTTGATACAGCCTGCGTTTGACTTTGAATGAATGTTTTCTTTATTACTTGACATTATTTGATATAGGCAGATTTATTTGACTAATTTATGGAACTAAGAGCCTTGCTTTTAAATATTGTTTTACTGATTGCAGGTTATTCCGTTGTCCTTTTGACTGAATAGCTGCTGTATTGTGCCTGCAAGTATTTTGCATGTTTATGTCTAAATTAGGTGAATTTATTGCCAGATATTTTTTTATTTTGCCAGATCACTTTTACCTAAAGCGAAAAATTAACA
>NW_015115255.1:40317-42110 GCF_001443285.1 Poecilia latipinna | reverse complement strand
CTTTGAATGAATGTTTTCTTTATTACTTGACATTATTTGATATAGGCAGATTTATTTGACTAATTTATGGAACTAAGAGCCTTGCTTTTAAATATCGTTTTACTGATTGCAGGTTATTCAATTGTCCTTTTGACTGAATAGCTGCTGTATTGTGCCTGCAAGTATTTTGCATGTTTATGCAATTAGGTGAATTTATTGCCAGATATTTTTTTATTTTGCCAGATCACTTTTACCTAAAGCGAAAAATTAACAGTCAATCCAGGCAATCAGCAAAAATCGATTATTGGCTGAGATCGGCCTCATTGGTGATCAATATTGGAATTGGCAGCAGAAAACCTGATCGGAGCATCCCTAATATAATATATATATTATAATTTGACCAGTAAAAATAGTAAATGACCAATCTTTTTTTTTTCTTTATCTTTTTGATGATGGAGGACAAAAAAGTCTAGCGCGACCGGTGGTGGGGGCGTTGAGGTGGTCCACCGGCAGTCCACCGTGTTTTTGTATTAAAAGATGTTAAGTTGACAGAAAATATTAAAGTATTACTGTGTAATTATATGTTACAGGAAAACATCTCCAGTGAAATGCTGTTTAAACCTGCAACTAGCCTAAAAACAACAAATTTGCACTTCTGTTTAATCCAAATTAAGTCAGCAGCTCCGTTGGGCCCCCAAGAGCTTCAGGGGCCCCATAAACGCTAATATTTTAAAACAGACCACAGATGCATAAATGCAACACTTGTTTATTGAGATTATCAAAGCTGTTAAATTTGATTCAATTTCAGCATACATAAATTAAAAGATTTTAAATTGTTTAACATTTAAATGCAAGATTTTAAGGAATTGGCAAGTTTACTTTGTAAAACTTCAAAGAACAATATTCATAGTTAGATTTTGTTACCATAGCAACAATCTGATGCTGTGAGTTTAATCTTTGAATTTACAAATCCAAATTAGTAAACTGCAATTATACCTTATTGCCTTTTAGGCTGGCCATTTAAACTACTCCCTTCTGCCATATTTCACTAAATCTAACACAGAAGCTGTTAGAGGTGCTGATGATTTTAGCAGCACCTCTAAAGCACCTCATAAGTCAAAGTCTGCAAGGCCTCATGCAGCCTTGGACTGGCCCTGCACAATGAGTAAATCTGCTGCACTGCGCAGAGATGCGCAACAAACAGGAGATTTGGCTTTAGTAGTTGTTCCATTTCGTGTCTGTTGAGTTTTAATCGTCACAGAAACTATTCTGGTTGGTCGAGTTCATGGGACTCGACCGTGTCTGACGGCCACGAGTTTCTCCGATCTCCGCGCGTATTAGCTCTAAGTAGACGACACATTTGATATGGTTTGATGCATCGTGTAACCGGAAAAATAATACTAAAAATAATAAAATAATATAAAATCAGCGTGATGAGTGACTCCGAGGCATATGCCGCCAGCCCGGAAAAAATTGTTGCCCCCATCTTTCCACTCATAGATATTTCTCTAGAATTCTCAAGAATATCAATTATTTCCACTTCTGTTAAATCCAAATTAAGTCAGCAGCTCCATTGGGCCCCCAGGGCCCAATGCTAATATTTTAACATGCTAATATTTTACTTAACATTTTACTTAACATTTAGAGGTAAGATTTTAAGGAGCTGGCAAGATTACTTTGTAGAAGTTCAAAGAACAATATTCATAGTCAGATTGGTTTGTTACCACAGCTACAATCTGATGCTGTGAGTTTAATCTTTGAGTTTCAGCTCCGTTTGTTCACAAATACAAATTAGTAAACTGCAGTTATAATTT
>NW_015115255.1:31745-37354 GCF_001443285.1 Poecilia latipinna | reverse complement strand
ACACATTTGATATGGTTTGATGCATCGTGTAACCGGAAAAATAATACTAAAAATAATAATAATATAAAATCAGCGTGATGAGTGACTCCGAGGCATATGCCGCCAGCCCGGAAAAAATTGTTGCCCCCATCTTTCCACTCATAGATATTTCTCTACAATTAAAATGAATATCAATTATTTCCACTTCTGTTAAATCCAAATTAAGTCAGCAACTCTATTGGGCCTCCAGTGCTTCAGGGGCCCCATAAATGCTAATATTTTAAATAGACCACAGATATATAAATGTAACATTTGTTTAATGAGATTATCATTGCTGCTAAATTTGACATAATGGTTTCAGCATATTTAAATTAAAAGACTTTAAATTATTTAACATTTAGAGGTAATATTTTAAGGACCTGGCAAGATTACTTTGTAGAAGTTCAAAGAACAATATTCATAGTCAGATTGGTTTGTTACCACAGCTACAATCTGATGCTGTGAGTTTAATCTTTGAGTTTCAGCTCCGTTTGTTCACAAATACAAATTAGTAAACTGCAGTTATAATTTATTGCTTTTTAGGTTTGCCAGTTAAACTACTCCCCCTGTCCCATATTTCACTAAATCTAACACAGAAGCTGTTAGAGGTGCTAATGTTTTTAGCAACAAAAGGGGCCCCAAGTCAGATTCTGCTCCAGGCCTCATACACCTTTGGACCGACCCTGCATGATGAGTTAAACCCACTGTACTGCGCAGAAATGCGCAACAAACGGGAGATTTAATTCAATGCTGCTAATGTGGCTTTAGTAGCTCTTTCATTTTGTGTCTGTTGAGTTTTTAACAAGGTGACAGAAACAATTTTTGTTGGTTGAGTTTCTGGACGAGTTTTCAGATATCCGGTGGGCGCGCACATCAACTCTGTCTAAGTAGACAAAGCATTTGATACGGTTTGGTGCTTAGTGTAACCGGAAAAATAAAAATAGTAATAATAATAAAATAATATAAAATCAGCGTGATGCGTGACTGCGAGGAGAGCGCGAAGCTCCTCACCGGGTTAAACCTGCACGATGAGTGATTAGCGCTGGGTCGTCAACCGCTAACGCACCGGCCAACCGGGAACACAGACCTAAACTTTACAGGGAAGGCAGGGCCAAACGCTGGGCAGCGTGTTGAGATGTAAACACCGCATAATGTTTTGTTCACAAATATACATCATTCTCATCGCTCCTCAAAGCTCCTCTGAAAGCGCGACTACAAGGTATTCCTGCGGTTCACGCAGAGCTGCGCAACCAGAGCTAACGCGGTGGGTTTAAACTCTTACCTTAATCAATAACTCCTCATAACTAATCATAATTCCTCACAGGGGGTTGATGTAAATATCCATAGCGGTCAGCCTGTGTCCAGTTTGAGTGAAAGGGAGGAGCGTGGGATCCGCGCTGAGGTTAACGTGCAGAGGCCAGTGGTGTGATTGGTCCAGCTTTAAATGCATAAACTATAAACAGATCTTTTAGGAATAAATCTGCTCTGATAGTGAAACGCTCGGAGCAATAGAAACACTTGCAATCTGACTTAAAAAAGGTCTTTTTTTTTCTTATTTTATTTAACTTAAAAAAAAAGAAAAGAAAAAAAAGAAAGGCTTAGCCTGGTGGTGGCGCTAGTAAAGCATGGCGGGCTGCCAGGCCTATAATACACTGGGGGAAACCCTGCACTATCTTCAAAGTATAGCCTTTAAAACTACACAATAAAATCTGAATATTTTTCCATAAAAACCTTGGTGCGTTAAGTTGAAGTTATACTTCCCAGATATTCACCTACCAGGTTCTCAGCCATCCAGGACATGGGAAAACCAAAAAAGGTTAAAAAATAAAGCAACTTAAGTTATAATTTAAACAACATATAGCTTGTATTGAGAGCCACTACAATAAATCAATATTTGAGGAATTTTACTTGTTTTAATGAGTCTTAAATGTTTGTAAAGGTGGAGCAGATATTAGGTCAGTGACACTTAGTGCTGCTGTAAGCAAATATTTTACTAATCAAGTAATCTATTGATTATTCCTATGATTAATCAGGTAATCAGATAAAAAAAAGATCAAATAAATCATTGGTAAATCTAATATAACAGCAGTGTTACTATCGCATATCAATATCAGTCCAATTTTTCGCATTTGAGCTTCCCTAACTATTACTTTTCTGTAGTTTAGAAAATTAACTTGCAACAATAATAGCTCACTTTCTAAGTTAACCTGAAGAAAAGTTATACAAAAATCTGCAATTATATTCAATATAATAATAAAGAGGCAGGCTCTTTATTATGCTCACAAACAGCCTGCCTATTTGTAAGCAGGCCATTATTAAAAAAATGTCTATACTCCAGCTTTTGGTTTATGTATTCATCTTCAGTCAGTTTAATAGATCTCACCTTGCCCAGTCATTTATAGCGTTTGTGTTTTTGTTAGCAACGGGATTTGTTTGTCACACACAGAAACACCGTGTTTGTTCCCGCTGTTTGCTCTGAACCAGCGACTCCGGGAGGACAAAAGCTGCCATACTCCAAGCATCGCTCCCGTCACTTTAAGGATGTCTATTGGTCCCCCGAAAAACGACAAAAACCCAGACATTATCATGAATCATTAAAATCCTCCCAGGCTGAACTTGAAAATTGGACGTTATGCTACTAACACTTAGCTTTCGTCAACAACTCGGGCGGAGGTGAGAGCGCAAATAAAGTCCCGGCCGGAACAGGGTGCGCTACATAATAACACATAATATAACAAGGCTTCGAGGCAGATCAATTTTCCTCTAGGAATTTTAATAATCGAGGAACTCGAATCACTCGAGGAATCATTTCAGCCCTAGAGACACTGAGCCAAACTCATATCTAAATATTTGAATTTTAGTTTGACTTCTATGGCTCTCAATAGTTTGGTTACTGAGAAAAACATGTTTATTGAGCATTACCAGTTATACTAGTCATTTTTGGTCCTGCAGCTTGAACACATTAATACATTTTTAAACTGTGTTACATTTCACTGTAACTGATACCCCCAAAATTACGCTTAAGAAATGCCCTTGTTTATTGTCCCCCCATAATGAGATGGGATTTACTCCCTTGCAGGAGAGGTTCATTCCACCGCTCTTAGAACTGCAGGAGGCTTAAAAATCCGGCTATTAATTTTTAGCTAGCTTCCCTACATAGCCAAATTTAGTTTACAGAAGGAGCAAAAGCTAGAAGGGGTGACTCAGGTGAAGTCTGTTCATGTGTTGATATTTGTGGGGCATCATGCACATTGATTCTACAGATTTGGTACCAATATAATATTAAAGCTCACAAATTAGTCTTTATTTTGATACCCATTTCAAAATAAATTCTGTGCGAATAAATTCTATTTTGTTGTTGTTAAAATTCCTCGAGGAAAATTTACCTGCTTCGAAGCTTTGTTAATTTATGTTGTATTATTTAGCGCATCGTGTTCTGGCTGGAATATTACTCGCGCTGTGCGGAGATCTGACTTCCGCCTCTGAGTTGTTGACGAAAGCTAAGTGTTGGCAGCATAACGTCCAATTTTCAAGTTTGGCCTGTGAGGATTTCATTGATTGATGATAATGCTGGGTTTTCATCGTTTTTGGGGGACCAATCAGCATTCTTAAAATGACTGGAGCAATGCCTGGAGTATGGCAGCCTTTCTCCTCCAGGAGCTGCTGGTTGAAAACGAACGGCAGGAAGAGCGCTGCAAGAGTATTTATACATGTAAGCGGATAGACTGAACACGGCGGGCGGCTGAGTAGTTGATGCTGATAGTGTAAGTGTAGCTTTATGGACGAACCGCACAATAAATTTCATATCATCCTGGTCTCAACAAACGGGTGGCGGAACATGGCTTGTAGATGAGTTTCGTGTGATGAACGAAGGTGCTGTAAATATCCCGTATTGCTCCCCCCTGTTCTTACTTTCGTCCCCTGGTCTACTGGTCCCCAGACTTACTTTCGTCTGTCCCCTGGTCTATTTCCTCCTCTCCACCCCCATCTTGCGTTCGTTCGTTCATCTTCCCACCACCCTAAGCCCCACACTTCAGGCGACATTTCCCATATTCTCAAACCCAAAGCTTGACGGGTATGGGGCAAGGTGAGAGTTCATCTATTAAACTGACTGAAGATGAATACACAAATTAAAAGCTGCAGGATAGACATTTTTTATAAGTGTATTTGTGAGCCATTGACTTGAATATAATTTCAGATTTTTGTATGGCTTTTCTTCAGGTTAACTTAGAAAGTAAGCTGTTATTGTTACAGAGAGGCTCAAAAATGAAAAATTGGACTGATATCCAATAGTAACACCGGTGATATGCCAGATACACCAATATTTTATTTTATAAATTATTTTTATCCAATTATTCGATTAATCATAATCAATAGATTACTCGATTACTAAAATATTTGTTTACAACAGCCCTAAAATTAATTAAGACTTTGAAAGAGAATTGACAAAAGATTTTTTCTGTTCTGTTTGCTTTATATACTACTGCAGCCCTGTTCTGTGTCTGACTTTGCCTCTATAGAACCAACACAGAGCGTTCCCCTCTCCTCTGTGTGTGCGGAGGCTAGAGCTCTCTCCCTGTGAGAGCCCCTCACTTGAGCTTTGGCCTAATGGAAAGTCTCATGCCTCAGAGAGTCCACATGTCTCATAGACAGCTGCTGAGCGTCCTGCAGCACATTGGCTTCCACATGGGGCTGGCTCACATCGCTTCGCATCTGCTTTGATTGTTCTTGCATAACTTGGCATTTTGTTCTCTAAGCTCCCCGCCCTCTTTTCAAGCCCCCGCTAATGCTGCCCTCCATTCCCCCTCAGAGATCACCATTGTAGGACACCCACTGCCTTCCATGATGCAATTTTTTTTTCTTTCAGTTTCCTTTGTGCTTCTAGGGACTTTTAAAAAAATGTATTTTCACACGTAATTCTTTACATTAGGTGTTCCCCTAAACGCCAGTTAAACAAATGGTATGTGGGGCTGCAGCTAATAATTATTTCAGTAATTGATGAGTGGATAGATTAATCAAAAAATGGCACATACTGCTGATTCTTTTTTTCATTTTCCACTTAACACTTTTTTATACATGACATACATTAAACATCCAAATATGCAATAACTTAATTCCTGTCACTGCACAAAAAGTGGTGTTTTTGATCCTGTACACTGACATAAACGCACGCAGCTCATGAGTGACAGCTACCAGCAGTTATTGACAGCTTGCAGGACAGCGCACTGTCCCTCACGGGAGTCAAAAATTGTCGATTGCAGAATCCCATAAGTGGGGGTTGGAGGTGCGGGGGAGCGGGCTGGCGGGAGGTGTTAACGAATCTACTTAGCATATGAATAGCCTAGCACATGCAAAGGGCTCAAAGACATGACCCCCAATTTTTTTGTCCGGCTCTACTTTTTACAGTTAAAAAAAAGGTTTAAACTCATAAAAAGAAACCATAAATATGTAATATATCTCCCACATAAACACTTTATTGAACCTTTCAAAAGCTGTTCTTTTTTGGCCATTGTTAAGGAAGAAAATTCTAAAATAGGTTAACTTTGGAAAAAGTTTGGCTCTCTCTCTTCCTCTGGATCCCAGGTCCTCTC
>NW_015115255.1:24938-26365 GCF_001443285.1 Poecilia latipinna | reverse complement strand
AAGTTGATTACTGCATTAATTTTTAGGCAAATTAAATTGGTGTGTTCTATTTGTGTTGTTATTTTGTAATGTACTGTAACTGAATGTAATTCTATTTTCATGTATTAAAAGGATTTTGACCAGTTTCCTGGCCTACGTTTATTGTATAAATCATGTGGTGCGACCGATTAAAAAAGTACATTTATTGAATTCAAAATGGAATATCTAGTATCTGGAGCATAAAAATTAACCACTAATACTGTATCCTTAAGTGACTGATATTTATTTTATTTTAACACATTTTGATGAAATGGTGAAAAATATTGGTCCAATCAATTACAAATGGAATTTGGCAGGTTTTTTGGGGTGAAAACTGTCATAATTGCCAGAAAAATAAAAAGAAATTTAAAAACCTTAAATAAATGGAAACTTATAAAACAAATGTTTAGTACATCATGGAAAATACCTTATTTTTAGATGAATCACGGTCGCACCACATGACATTTTTTAAGACCACAACCTAATCATATTGATAAAAAACCCTTGAAAAGGTCTAATTTGAATGTGAAATTATTTCTGTATGCACATTTCAAATATTCTAGTAATTGAAATGGATATAAATATTTTTAACATTTTTAATTTAGCTCTGTGGAAATCCTTATACGTCAATGACCCAAAGGCACTTCAGCAGCCAATGTGGATTCTCATTGGATGAATAAAAATGACATCACAATTCATCACTGACGTGATTGGTTGGTTGATGTGTCCCCATTGGACAGCACACATCTTTATAAATAAACCCCGCCCCAATCAGTATTTTTAATGCTGCTTTAATCTATATATAAAATAAATAATAAATATATATACATACAGTGATCCCTCATTTTTCGCGGGGATTGCATTCTGAAAATAACCCGCGATAAGCGAAATCCGCGCAGTAGAGTTACCTTTATATTTTACAATTATTACACAGCATAATTAAATACTCTATATTGAAACTAAAGAACGAAACCAGTCTTCAAGTCAGCGGATGTGCGTGTTCATCAGTCGAGCCTTAATGTGATTCAGAGTCATGTCATTAAAGCGTCTCCTCCAAGCTGCTTTGTGTGATTCACAACTGTATCTACGGCAGAGCGATGAATCTCGTCAAGCGAGCCTCCGGTTGGGTTTTGCGCCATCTCTGCCCACAGTTTTTTCCAGCAGGCATTCAAAGTTTCAGTTTTCATCTCTTGAATGGCCAATCTTTGTATTACGTATATTTAAATACCGTAACGTTATTGGCACACAGGTAGAGAAGAAGCGGCGACAGAACACAATGCCCTGTGATAAAAAAAACAGCCTGAAAAATCCGCGAAGCAGCAAGACCGCGAAAGGTGAACCGTGTTATAGTGAAGCGAGGGATTACTATATATATATATATATATATATATATATATATATATATATAG
>NW_015115255.1:17459-19206 GCF_001443285.1 Poecilia latipinna | reverse complement strand
ATATATATATATATATATATATATATATATATATATACATATATATAGTGAGCCAACTGGATAAGTCACCCGACTTTCCCCCAGGAAACCTGGGTTTGAATCCAGTCCGGGGCAAAGACACAACAATGAAATTGAGCTATCCATTGTGGGTCCTTAAGCAAGACCCTTTGCGCTACTGCCTACCTCATATACCATGAGAGACATTGATATACACGATATGCCGGCTCAGATGTTGCCCGGCCAAACAAGGTCTGTGTCAAGTGCTGGGGAACCAGAGCACCCTGATGAAAAATGGGCTACTGGAATAAGACGGAAATGGGCAGGAGGTGAAAACATGGATCTGTTGGAATGCTACTACTCAAGTAACCCTAGTCAGAGGAGATACATGCATAGAATATGTAAGGAATGGTTAGTTCGACATCCCCAGTTAACACTAACTGCCAAACAACTAGTAGCTTAGTGTTCCAACATCCACAAATGGCAACTGCTATCACAACTTGAGATTGACGAGGTACAACACAAGTGCTATGGCAAGGGGGAGCCAGGACGTCAGGTGAGAGGGGAGTTATCTACAACTCCCTGTCCAGAGATTGGGTATGTAGCCACAGTAATGAACGAACCACCAAAGCTGAACGAGGCAGCAACTGACCTGAGAGAGAGAATCGTAACCCGAATGAGCACTAGACAATCCCGATGCCAATTACAACGTCTGAGTGAAGTACCATCAGAAAGTCTCATTGAAGATGCAAATGCAGCATTGAGAACGATCCCTACCAACACCATAATGTAAACCAATGAGCTGATGTACAACTCATCAGTGATCCTGGAGGTGCTTGGCTATAAGAGCAACCATGAGAGCTATGAGTTTCAATATCCACCATGGAAAAGACGGTTAGAGGCTAAAATCAAGGTAACAAGGAGGGAAGTGAGCCAACAGTCAGCTCCAAAGAGGTGCGATGAAAAGATCAGTACCAAGAAGTACAGCCAGATGCCCATGCCTGCCAAGCAAAGGCTTCAAGCCTTGGCCAGCCGCCTAAAGAGATACACGAGAGAGAATGAAGCCAGGAGGATTAACCGCCTCTTCTCCACCCAACCAGCTAAAGTTAAAGGAATAACAATACTAGGAAGGCATATGGGAAAGGGAGGCGTCCCACAACAGCAATGCACAGTGGCTAACCTCTCTACGAGAGGACCACAGCAACCTCCCTGAACAAGCCCCGGTAACCATCACTGTGGCAGATGTCCAAGAAAGAGTCTCGGGTATGAAAAACTGGACAGCACCAGAACCCGACATGATCCAGGCCTACTGGCTGAAGAAACTCACTGCCCTCCATGAGCGACTGGGAGCTCAATTGAGCCAGCTGCTACAAAATGGGACTCACCCTGAATGGTTAACTGAAGGGCGCACAATCCTGATCCAGAAGGATCCCTCAAAGGGTTCAGTCCCATCCAACTATCGGCCAATAACCTGTCTCTCTACAACATGGAAGCTCATGTCAGGTGTCATTGTAGCTAAGATAAGCGGACACATGGATAAATACATGAGCACGGCACAGAAGGGCATCGGCATAAATAGCAGAGGAGCCAAACACCAACTCCTTGTAGACCACACAGTCGCCCGAGACTGCAAAACCCGACACCAACCTGTGCACAGCTTGGATTGATTACAAGAAAGCCTATGACTCAATGCCACACACCTGGATCATTGATGTGCAACATCATTAGGACTCTAAGAGCCTTCATTGCA
>NW_015115255.1:6063-12302 GCF_001443285.1 Poecilia latipinna | reverse complement strand
GGGCACCCCTAGGCCTCTTAGGCGGTGGATTGAAACCACAATGTCCCTCTTAATGAAGAACATCTAAGGAAATAAAATTGTTAAAGGATGTTAGAAAAGAAAGCCGGTGACAATCTAGCATCAGTTAGGGCGCAGTCCCTTGTGAAGAAGTAGTCAATGCGAGAGGCCTTAGAGCTATCATCACTGACCCAGGTGTAGCCCTCCTCTCCAGGATGCATGCTTCTAAAACAGTCCACTAGTTTAAAATCCCTAACAATTCTCTGAAATAAAAGCGATGTCTTATCTACCTTAAAATCTTGTCCTGCTCCTTTTCTGTCTTTTCTAGTTAAAATACAGTTAAAATCCCCCCCAATAATAAAAGGTTTTCTTCCTAGCATGTTGGGGCTGCAGTTCCTCTAAAAAGTTGTACCTGTCGTGTTTGTCATTAAAAGCATAAATATTTAGGAGGTTAAAATCCTGTCCGTTGAAAGTCAGATTTGCTAAAAGTGCTCGTCCCTCTCTCACCACGGTGCTCCCCTTCACCAAGATGTGCGGATTGTTTATTAAAATGGTCACGCCGTCGTTTTTATTCTCATTGGAGCCGCTCCATATGGACAGTCGTGGCCACAAATCCTGCCACCGGGTGTAATTCTTTAAAAACGGGAGTGCACATTCTTGTAGTAAAAACAAATCCAACTGTACAGAACTTAAAAAGGATACAACACTCTGGGCTCTAACTCGCGACTTCACACTTCTAACATTGGTAGTTGAGAAGGTGAGAGTCATGAGTATAATGTCTAAAAACAGGTAAGACATTTTACAGGAATAAAACAGTAAAAACCCGTTTAAAACCAAGTTAAAAATGGGCTCAGAGACTGTCCTGTGAACAGAGCTCTTCCTCGACCCCGCATGGTGGTGCAGGTCGGGCCAGAGCTCCGTTCCCCCTTCGGACTCTCGGTTTCGGACGTTTTTCTAAAGCCGATACCTTCGATGGGTCCTCCAGGGTTGATTGCTGAGCAACATGTACAAAAAAGGCCTCATCGGCTGGATTAGAGAGGAAGAACTTCGTCTCCTCCCCGAATGAACCGAAGAGATTCTCAAGTCTTCCTCTCTTCTCCTCTCGGAGTCTCCCTCCGACGGTCAGGTCGGAGGGAGACTCCAATGCCGGCCTAGTAGCCAGCTGGGCGTCGGGGAGGGGGGCATCCTCGCTGCTGTCAGATTCCATTTCCTGAGAATCAAAGCTAGCTCCGCCTTCAGTCTGTATTTCCCCTCCCTCACTGGATGTTTCGGACTTGGGGGTCGCTTCCTTCCCCTCCCCCTCTCCCATCATCTCCTCCTCTCCTCCAATCAGAGGAGCCAACGGGAGATTTGAATTTTCTGGCCCAGCGGCGTCAATTTGCTCACTTACCCTTTCCGTTAGCTCTGCTCCCTTCCACTTTTTCAGTTAATTAGCAAAAAATTTTGGACAGTCTCTGAATAGATCATCTTGTTCACCACACAGGTTACATTTTCGCCCATTTGTACACTCATCGAACGTGTGTCCCACTTCTCTACACTTACCACAAAAAATTTTCTCACAAGCTTCGGCCAGATGACCGTGTTCACCACACTTAGGGCAGAGTTTCGGCTGACCTTGATAATGAATGTAGCCTCGGTTCTCCCCCAGGACTATCATGGATGGGAGATGTTTCAGGCCCTGGAAGCCTTGGGGGTCTTCCCACTGATTAATGAGGACCCGCCAAGCGCAGTTCCAGATGCCGTCCACATCCCGCACCTTCATAGCCTGGCCCCTCACCGTGCAATATCTACCCAGCCACATACAGATGTCTTCAGCTCTGACAGTCTCATTGAACATCCTGACAATCACCGTTTTCAAGGAGTTGTCAGTTTCTCAATGTCAAAAGCTGAAAACTGGGTCTTTGCATTTTCATACCTTGTCCAGAATTCTTTTAACAGGTCTAGTTGGGGCCTGCCCATAGCAAATTCCTGCAGAAATTTAAATGGGCCCTGCCAAAGTGTGCCTGTCGGTTTGGACCCAGCGTTCTGATGCTAAAAATTTGCATTAATGCTAAAGAAAGCTGCAATGTAGTCAATAACCTGTGGAGAGTCAGAAGCATGTGGACAAAGCTGTACTTGTACCATTCAGTATGTTGCATACAGTAAAATTAGCCAAAATGCTAATAATAGCATGAATGGTATCATAAGAATGTGGGGTATCACTACCATGTTGTCTGTCATTGACTTACTCCATTCAGTGTTCTAAACATGGCAAATAAGTAAAAAAAAATTGGCTAAAAGCTTATTTTAGGTGAAATGCTAATGTACTGGCTTGTGCAAGCCAGTGCCATAACTTGAGAGAAAATGCTAATAAAGGCTCATATTATTGCACCGCCATAGGCGGTGCACTAACTCGAGGGAAAAAGATTATTAAACCTAATGTAATTGCACTGCCTACGGCTGTGTACCTACCGGAGGTGATTAATGAGGCTTTTATTTTGAAACTTTCAGTAAGCTTCATTTTAAATTGCCAAACTAATCCAATGTGTAACAGTGGTTTGGTTAATCCAACTATTTAATGCCCAAAACAGCAAGTAGTTCTAAATCCCAGCTCAGCCCTCCTCTGAAATAATTGAGTGTTCCACCATGTTGTAGTTCTGACCTTCTGGTCTGCCCTCTGTATTAAAGTGTTACGTCATGGTTAGAACTACAGAGTCTTTGTAGTCCAAAACAGCAGCTCTGCCTTTCTCTGTATTCTGTTGCTATAGCAATGAATCCTCAGCCAACTGCCCTGTGTGTGAGACAGAAAGGTGGAAAAGGTCTTCTACCTTTATGAGACACCCAGTCAGTTTTGATGAAAAAAGCAGACCGAACAACTGCTTCCTGTTCAGGATCCGTAAGGCCGATCCAAAAACCGTTTGAAGCATATGAGAGGGCTATTTGTCATCTCCGGTCCTTCCACGATTCATATCTGTAGCTCATTCACAGTAATTGCAGTGATGAGAGAAATGCGGTGTGCACCGAGCTCAGAAATTTTTCAGAAATGTATGTAAAACACTGGGGTGGAGCGTCAGTTAGTGCTGTCCCATCACTTTGCTTTGAAGCACCTGGACCGAAAACCGTAAGCCCTAGGGAAATTTTGAAAACATTTTATGGGACCAGGCATGCGTATCAATTTCATGACCGACTTTCATACCAATAGAGCAATTTTTGCTGCCATGAGAGCGATTTCAAAATTATTTTGGGGCACGCAGCGGTACGAGCCGCATTAATGGTAATGGAAGAAGATGTTATAATAAACAGACATTCTATTGGGTGTAGAACAATAGGTGCCTGCCATACAATGCATAGGGAGCATTGCTTAGCAAGGCAGTCACTGCTCTCATCTATGCATTGCTATGGGCAGGCCTCTATAAATATTTTCCTGTGTGTTGGATGAGAAAATAGACCCCCAAAAAATGACATGAGTTTTCTCTCACTTGCTGTTCAGGGCTTTGGTATGGAAGCGTTTAACTGCCAGAGCTTGGAAATAAATTCAGGAGCGGCATCTCATTAAAATGAGAAAACTTTCTTCTTTTAACGAGATGCAAAACTCGTTAAAACGAGAGTTTCTTGTTTTAATGGGAAACGTTCCTGATTTAACGAGATGAGTTTTATGTCTCATTGTAAAGAGAGTTTCTTGTTTTAACAAGGTAAAATCTCTGACAGATTACGACTTGTTAAAAAGGTATAAATAGGCTCACTATGACTGTACTTCTCATCCAGTTTACTCTAAATGGCATCTAAAAATTTTGAAGTGTTTTCTCTTACAATCGATCTTATTTAAAAGAAGATATTTTGAATTTTGTGAGCAGGGATTGCATTAGCAAATATTTTTCATATTTGACCAGTAATTTTTGACATTTTTTCACACCCTTGACTGGCGCACATACGCAGACATTGTAAACTTTATGTAAAGAGGCAACTAAAATCAGTCACCAAAAAGAATCCTTTCTGAGTATCATCCAGGGTGGAAATTATCACCCGCCACTGGCCAAATGCGGGTAAAGGTATGAAGTGGCGTGAAAATTGGAGCAACGTCCTCCACTGTGACAATTTGAACAGAAAAAAAAGCTGCATTCAGTTTGAACTTCTCTCCAGGGGAGGACTGACCGTCTTGGACTACAGAATGATGGACATACTGTCCATATCTGGCGGCCCTACGCTGTCATAATTCAAGAAAAAAAAAAGTATATGAATATATTTTTTATGACGGCAACAGCCCAGTGGTTAATTTTATTGTCGGACATTGAGGTTATCCAGTGAACTTCCTCAGTCCTCCTTGGCCCGCCCCTTCTCTCCGAGGTTATAAATAGAGCCGATTCAGCTAACCCGGGTTGGTCGGAAAAACTACAACAAAAGCTAAAAAGCACATAAGCCAATTCAGAAAAATGTGTCAAACTGACGGATGTGTTAATTATAGGGATGCTCCGATCAGGTTTTCTGCTGCCAATTCCAATATTGATCACCAATGAGGCCGATCTCAGCCAATCACCGATTTTTGCTGATCGCCTGGATTGACTGTTAATTTTTCGCTTTAGGTAAAAGTGATCTGGCAAAATAAAAAAATATCTGGCAATAAATTCACCTAATTTAGACATAAACATGCAAAATACTTGCAGGCACAATACAGCAGCTATTCAGTCAAAAGGACAACGGAATAACCTGCAATCAGTAAAACAATATTTAAAAGCAAGGCTCTTAGTTCCATAAATTAGTCAAATAAATCTGCCTATATCAAATAATGTCAAGTAATAAAGAAAACATTCATTCAAAGTCAAACGCAGGCTGTATCAAAATAAACAATCCTGAGTGGCTAAATCATAACTTCCTGATAGCGGCTAGCTGATTAATGCTGGTTCTGATTGGTTGTTTCTGACTATGCGGAGTAATTCTGCAGAACACAGGGAGGAGGCAGAGGAGATTGATTATTTTTCAGAGATTATCTGTCTGATGTTTTAATACATATCTAAAATTATTTTTATTATTTTTTGCTTAAGTTACATGCTGCAGCTTTAAACAGATGTTCGGTGTGAGAGTTCACTGCTGGGTGGAGGTTGAGCGGCGCGCCGTCTGTGAAATAAATACTACCAGTAGTATGTAGCGGCGGTTCAACAGCGAGAGCAGAACCAGCGTCTGACACCGCTAGTTCACTGATTTGAATTGTTTTTTGGGTTGTTTAACTTTCTGACCCTGATGCTAATACAGGTAAGTGTTGGTAGTTGTGTGCTGCTTTACGTGCTGTCTGTACTCTGTATGCCTTTTTTATTTTTACTGCAGTGAGCCTCGATGTAGCCAAACTCCGTCAAGTCCTTGTTTTTTTAATGCCATGTTAGATTCGTTGTGTTGATGCATTTTGATGTGCTTCATCCCCGCAACACGCAAAGTTTCCCATTCACTCAGAGTGTTAAAGTTCCACACGACAGGATTTATTGCCGCCCGCCTGCGCAGTGTGAAGGAAAGAGGAGATGAGCTGCACAGGCAGGCTGAGAAGTGAGATAATTGTGATCATTTTTGTGATCGGTAACAAGAGACCGTGATCGGCGATCACCGATCATACACTTTTTGACGGAAATCAGCTGATTATTATCGGTGGCCGATTAATCGGCACACCTTTACTGAAAATGAACATTTTGACGTTATTATCAGGGTTGCTATTAACAAGAACCCAAAATATAAGTCATGTTTGTTAATGTCTACTTTATACATCATCATTCTATCCACTCACTGTTCAGCTGTCTGCCTGGAGAATCTTCAATGTAAGAAAGTGAGAGAATGTGTCCAAAACCTGTAACCTTAATTAGTGATAAATAAGACTGAGTTTAAACTTTTAATCCCTCGAACAATTCTTAGTGACCAAAATGTGAAAACATGGAAGGTTTGATTAAAACTAGAACCAGTCAGATTAGAAGGAATACAGCTTTATTTGTTCTCAGTATAACTTGAACATCAGATGAATCATAATTAAACGTATTGACAAGTTAAAAACAACAGATTGTTAATGCACTTTATCTCTGTAAGAACATCAGACACATTTTTTTTAATTAGAAATGTTTCATCAGCATATTGGGCTCATGTGATTCCTGCTCCAGAAAGGTGAAGGTCTCTGGACATCCTGAAGGTAAACACTGACTGGCAGGAAGACGGACACTGATGAGACATCCTACAACTCAGAGGCTGCAGGAAGAACCACGATGGTCTGCAGTGGCAGTTTACCAACATCT
>NW_015115255.1:0-525 GCF_001443285.1 Poecilia latipinna | reverse complement strand
AAATTTCAAAATGTTGTAAAAACTTTTTTTAAAATAAAAATCTGTGGGGAAAAAACAGTCCACAAGGATCCTCATTCCAAACACATTCACTTAAATTTTCACTTTATGGTACATGTTCACATTATTTATTGACTGTATATCAAATATATTTTAAATTTAACTGAAGACATGACATAATACAATATATAATATTCAATAAAATACGAAGACTTAAATCTTATTGTATAGACTAGGTCATCAAATCACTACGTTGCCTGTAGGAATTTTTCATGCTAAACCGTCTTATTTAAATAAATCCACCTTTTCAATGTTGAGGCATTATGAGGCCAGATTCTGTGTCGACACAGAATTGACACAGTTTTGCTATGGGTCGAAACGATACATGATGCTTCATGTACCCATCACTAGCAGAGAGAGAGAGGCAACAAATGAAAATTACTAGAAGCACCTTCAGAGATAACACTGAGAGCTAGCTCAGAGGGGTGCAGATTACCATTACTGGCAAACACTCAGGCGTCGAAGCGC
>NW_015115254.1:49057-79090 GCF_001443285.1 Poecilia latipinna | reverse complement strand
ATTATTAAGCAGATCACCTATGTCTAATATCAGGTATTGTTGATGACTAAAACATGTCGGTATGACAAAAAAAAAAAAAAAAAAAAAAAAGAAAGATAAAAAAGTGGCAAGCATGTTTCACTGCACTATTTCTGTTGGTTCTTATTCAGGAAGCTCAGATTGTAGCCCTGTTTTTTCAATTTTAAAAAGGGAAAAAAAAAAAAAAAAAGTGTTTTTCGTGCCGACTGTTCATCACCGGCAAAAACAATCTCTGCTAATTACACCAAACAAAGAGGCAAATGAATCGACACCATCTTTGTTGATTGGGCGCATCTTTGGAAGCGCACGCGGCCTCAGAGAGGAAAAGGAAGCATGTGTTCAATGTGTAGGAGAGCAACTCGCAGAATAATTAACGGCAAAACTTAGCAGAGCAGCCAAATTTTGCAGATTGCAACACAAGATGGCAGTCGCTTAAATATTTGCACAGTGCAGACTATTCCAGCCTGAACTTTTATTTTTTGTATTGTGTGGGCTGGTTCAATTGGAGGTGGGGGACGAGGGGGGGCTTTTAAAATCTTGATTTGACCACCATTAGCTCCAATCTTTCCCACAAAATTAGAAAATTGGCGGGAAAATAAAACCAAACCATTGTTCCAACGACGTTGAAAGAGGACCACGGCTCTACCTCATGATCATTCATTACGAAACGCTACGGATAATTAAGGCCCTCTGATCCGAGAAGAGGATGACAGAGGAGCTCGAGAAAGATAATGTGTGTGAAAGCAGTGACTTTACTGTATGTTTAGGTTTTAATTGAGCAAAAACTTTTGATGCGAGAGCTTCGGGGCAGCCAAAACTCGCCTCTCTCTCTCCTATCAATTATAACTACATAGAGTTATTGCTCTTTTAAGTTCAGCATGTTCCGAGGTTTGAAGATGCATGACGCGATAATGAGAGAGCGCGCGCGATGTGACAGAGCGTGAAGCGCCCCTCGTTCACAGCTCGTTCCAGCAAGTAACCAATCCGTTCGATCACGGTTCTCCGCTGCGAGTCAAACGAGGAGAGACATCTGACAGTTTACGTCGCCCGTGATTTAAAACATAAAGGTGCGCGCATGGTATGTGCCGAGAAGGCAATGCATTTACCTATGTCTAATGACCCTCATCCATCTAAGATAGCCAATTAGAGAGCTGGATGTTAGCGGCGGTCCAGCATTCGCCACTCGTTACCTACCCAATGTGTGCTTTGGCCTTCTGCTCCCTTCAATTAATTCACCAAGGATGGCGAGAAGGAGGAAGCAGACAGAAAAGAAAAGAAAGCTGGATAAAAATAACTCGCCCAATTACAACTGCTGTGAGTTAGGTGGCAATCGTCGTGGCGCTGACTAAGGAAGAGAGAAGGACGAGGAGGAGGAGGAGGGGGGAAAGGTCAAAAGGTGAACATTTGCACACCTTTGATTTGCCTGGCTGCTGCTTGTCTGCATAGAGTATTGACCTTAGTACTTCTAAAAAATAAATAAATAAATAAAGAAGGGAACTTTTAAGTAGTATGTGCGACAATAAGCTATGCTTTCTACTTACTCCTTTTTTTGAATATGCCAGCTATTTCCTTTATTTTTATTTATTCATTTATTTCGAACATGATAGAAGTATAAAACCACACACATGAACAAGGAATACAAAAGACACATTTTTGCACAATAATCTTAACACGTTCATATGCCTTTGGTTATACTGTTCTATACTTATTGTGGTTCCTAAAGTTTTGATATTGTGAAATGTGTGTTTTTTTATATAAGTGGGTATCTTTTCCCTATTTAAAATAAATGCAAAAAAAAAAGAAAACTGTCTTTCTTCAAATGTTATTCAAAGCTTGCTCTAAATATTGTAGATATTTAAACAGTGAGGAAAATGTAAGTATTTCATACACTGTTGATTTTTCAACTTTTCACCACTTAAAAAAAAAAAAACTGACAGAATCCAAAAGAAGAAATATACAGAAAATCACATTGCATGACTTCTACATGACTAAACTTTTGTTGCATGAAATGAGCATTTCATGCATTAGAAAAACAGAATTTGACATTTGATACAAAAACTCATGTTTCCCATTGCAGAGGCCAGACTGATCATCCCGCAGGATGGATTTCGTCTCATTCCTTAATATAGATCTTCAGATCTCCCACTGGGGCAACACAGAGCTTCATCTCTCTCCAACGATTTTCAAATGGGTTCAGGTCTGCAGACTGGCTATAAGAGACTGGTTCTTAAGGAACCACGACTTAGTTGCTATGGCTGTGCGTTTCAGATCAGTGTCACGCTGGAAGACCGAGTCACGGCCCATCTAAATATGACGTTTTCACCTCTGTGCCTCATGGTGCTCTTGGGGTTATGCTCTTCCTTCATCGCTTTCAAAATACATGAACTTTAAACCAGAATGTTCTGTTTTAGTCTCCTTTGATCACACGGCCTTCTCCTACCCCTCCCCTGGATCATCCAGATCGTCATTGGCAAACCTTAGGACATGTGCTAGCTTAGTTTTGAACAACATCCTTATTTACCTCGATATCAGAGACTAGACATTCTCAATTCCTCTTGTATGGGACAAACACATCTGCAAAAATACAAAATGCCAAAGACATAAAAACGACCAGGACCTTTATAATACAAATATCATAGGAGAATAAAAGCATGACTGTTGCCCTGATATGTCCGTTGACAAATGAAGGACCCAGTGTAGAAGACATCCATTTAAAAAGAAGCACAACAGCTTTAACTAAATGCTAATGTTGCTCCGTGTCTACTGAACGTGTCAACATTTTTAGCACACAGACTTTCAATTCTAATGTGTCAACTCAGTGAATACGGCTCGTGTTTCCTCAACGCATCAGTTAAGGAAGAAAGATACACTTGTGAACTTGGCCCCGCAGCAAAAATTATTCTTCATTTGCTGAATATTCTCTTAGAAAAAGAAAAAGGGCCTTGAAGTGAGAAATTCATTCTCATTAGAAATTCTAAACAACTTTTTTTTTGTTTTGTTTTGTTTTTTTTTGTTGGTTTTTTTAAAGGCTTGGGATTATGCCAGTTGTCACAATAAAGAACGGCAAAGCGCTTTTAACCTAAAATAATTTCCACATAACAGACTACAACTGAATGCTTAATGCGTTTTGACGAGCAAATCTAGAACGCAACTGGTAGCGACCTCAAATCCGAAGTGACAAGACGAAAAGACTGCACACGTGTCAATTGTTACTTCGTGTATCACAGCAGAGCGAGAATACAACCGGAGACATGAGGGACGTATGAGAAAAGACACTAAAGTTCTATTGATTTTTCTAATACTAAAGCCCACTGCCGCGAAATCCTTCTGAGAGTAAAAGGTGATTGCACTTGGAGCACTTTTTTTTCTCTCTCTCTCTCTCTCTCTCTTTTTAACCAAACTGACTTTCTTTTACCTTAGTGCCTAAATGACCTTAAACGCAGCTCCATCACGACTTACGATCCATGAGAAAATGGGGAAGGGGTGGTGAGGGAGGTGCTGGGCGGATGATGTTTCCAATAGCTCGTTCATCATGTTAGATTAAATACTCCACTTCACTGATCTTGAACGGGGCACAGTATCCCTCTCTTTCTGAGCTCTCTCTCTCTCCATCACCCTCTCATTCTCTTACAAACCACCAACGTTCGATTCTCACTCATGCGAGCCTTTGCGCTGAAGTGGTCTCTCCATCCCCTTCACTTCATCTTTTTCACCCTCCTCCCCCTTCTCCCCGTCTTCTGATACAGTGTTCTTGCAGTCTTGTCTTCCTGTTTTGCAGCTCCGCTTCTTCCCCCCCCAACCCCGTCCCCGCCCTTCTGCAAAACGTGTTGCTGTTGCCGCATTTATGTGGCGGATTGAGCTCGTAAGCTGAAATAATACAATTAATTTGCTCTCTCCCTGAACCTCTCCTTCGCCGCGCTTCTCCCCGCCGTCTCAGATCAAGGAAGTGGAAATGTGCTGACATGGAGGGATACCCCAAAGAGAATTCTAACAAAGATGTTTGTTCACGCTAATGAAGAAAATAATGAAAGGCAAACAACAAAACTGCAAGAGCGAGCAAAACGAATTCGGCGCCAAGGAGGGATGGAAATGAGTTGAGTGCAACTGGCATTATCAAATATGCACACAAATCTGAGCGAGGCAACAGTATCACTGCTGTGAGGTATCTTTCAATCTCACTTTGCTCCTGGGAAGAGGAGTCGGCAGAAATGATGCACATAAGCAGGGACTGTCGGGGGCCTAATAGGACATATCAAACAACGATACCTCGAGAGAAACCGTGAGCGAGAAGAAAAACATACATATTTTTTTAATCTATAGCTAATCGGGAGATTAGGTCGGTAAAATAGGTATATTAATCTGCATCAGTTCAATACCAACACAAAAAAGTTAACTAAAAGACTCTAAGTAACTGTAGTGCCGTCGAACAATAGGGTTTATATTACAGAGTTGCCAGTGAGTACTTTATTAAAAGTAACTTTGCAAGTCAGACTTTCAGCACAAAAAATTCTGAGCGACAAAATGAGTGAAAAGTTAGGGTCTTTTATGGAGGTCTTCCAGACTCAAAAAACTTTCGTTTGTCACCATAAACCATCAAAATATCTGAGAAAACATGCAAAAAGCTCGTCATCACTGGGAATGTAATTATTTTTTTTGTTTGGAAAAAAAATATTTTGAATTTAATTCAATGTCAATAAAAAAAAAAGTCTACTATAGAACATGCATAATTTTGGAGCATTTTAAATGTTATGCTGGGAGATATACCCGTCTCATTTTCCCTTAAAAACATGCTTTTCTATTAAAAGTAAATAATTTTAACTCTACATCTTCGTACATGCATGACTGACCAATAACAGACTTAACACCAGATGGGTCAAACTTTGTCTAAATTATTCAACGCCGACTTGTTTTAGTTTCAAAACGCAATGCAAGATAATGGGATGACAATACAAGCTACCCCATTTCATGTAAGATTAATATGTGATGCATCGAGAGGAGAAAAGCTCTGTAAAGCATCTGCAAGACATGCTGTCTGGTGATCTTCACTCAGTGCTTTATGGTGACTGTCAGGCGGTCAGGCAACTGCCTGATAACTCGTCATTCAATAGCAATCCTCCGTTTGGGCTCTTTTAAGTGTAAAAGACATTTAAAACCGGGAGCAAACCTAATCGTTTCCACACAAACTTAGTCCAAGTTTGACTTTTTCGTATGGTTGCTTGACTGCAACTCCTGAATAGTTTTTTGTTTTTTTTCCCTCAAAGAAATACACATTCTAGTTTCTGCAAAACAAGCCTTCTGTGTTTTGCTGTAGTTGAGAACTATAAAATAAAAAGCAAACTTGTGATCCTTTTATGTCTGACATTCTGTAATCAGTGAGAACAAATGTACACTTCTAAAGTTTTTAAAAGGTTTCCTAGTGTCTCATGGTGCTTTATATCCCATCTGGGGAAAAAAAAATTATGTATTATTTCAGTGTTTGAGAGAAAGTTTCTGTTTTAAACAGTGCCAGCTTCTCTTAGTTTTGCCACACTTGACTTTTTGCAAATTTCTACCCACTTTTCCCTCCTGCTGTCTTGCTGTTCGGCAGCGTTTTACATAAACGTGTGACTGGCGTAGAGTCTGTAGTCGGAAAGCCTTTGCATACTAATACTTTTCCAGCAACATCACTGACACATGCCTGCTTTCGCCACCTCACACTAGCTTTGCTGAAACTGCAGTTTGTTAGAGACGAGTGTGACTTTCAGTCGGCATCTAAAAAATAAAGGCGAGCTAACGGCCACACCTTCAGACGGACGGGTAGTAAATACTGAACTTTCTGAGGTTCGGCAACTATTACTTTCTCCGCCATCTTTCTATTAATTCACACTTTGACAGACGTGTTAATTTCTACAAAAAAAAAAAAAAGGAATAAACTTTTTTCCACCAGTCACAGCACAAAAGACTGAGAATGACGAAAGGCATCCAGTGCACCAAAGCTGCTTTTTTTTCCCAACTGTTAGATGGAATTTATCAGTCTGTCTTGAAAAAGTAGTTACATGAAGGAAAAAAAATACAAATTTTATAGATGAGAATCTGAAAAGTTCACCTTGCATCTGTATCCAGCTCTGCTGGGTCAAAACTTCAGGGGAGCTTAACCACATTTTGCTGCAGTGACACTTACAAGTGTTTCTAATTAGCTCTGTCCATCTTCACATGGACTCTGACCGTCGTCGGTGACTCTCCTAATGAAAAGCGGTCCCACAGTGTGATTACTGCCACCATGTTTCACACTGGGGATGGTTTGCACTGTTAGTTTTCAACCACATCTTGCATTTTACGCGGAGCCCAAAGCGCCACCTGAGGTTTCATCCGATCAGAGGACTTTCTTGTCATATCTCCTACTTGGCTTGGAGCAAAATGCCAGCATTACTTCTTATGGTCGTCTTTCAACAGTACTACTTCTTCTTCTTGCCATTCTCCATTACTTCTCAACTGCTTCTCTGCTTAATGCACTCCTTCCCCAGCTTTTCAGTTTAGATGCATGGTCACGTCTTGGCAGGTTTGCAGCTGTGTCAAACTTTTTTCTACTTTCAGCTGTTGGATTGAACGGTGCTCTTTTGGACGTTCTGAACTTACGATCTGAACTTCGATCTTTACCACAACTTTATCCGTCTCCATGACGCTGTATGTTCACTGAGGTTCTTAAATCATAGTAAAATACATTGACGTTTGCGCTTCTAATAAAAGAAATTCAGGAAAAGCTTAGAGGGTCTGTATGACGTCTACAACCAAACTTTGGATTTGCACGTGAAGGTCTTGCATTTCCGGTTGTTGTAATTTTTGGGGCTGAGCAACAAGGTTTGCAAACCAGTGTTTTCCGTGTGCTAGCATGTGCCTTTTCTGCAAGCACCCAGTATTTCAGAGCAGACCGAAACATCTTAAAACACACATGCGCATAACGCAGATATTTACTTTCTGCGTTGCACATTCACGAGCCTCTCCAACTCTCCCGCCGCCGCTTCAAGGAGGCTTATCATCTTCCGTCTTTTAAACACAAAACTGTCATTCTATACAGAGGAGTTCCCGGTGGTGTTGGAAGTACCTGTTCTGTTTTGCAGAGCCTGACTTTACTCCCCACCAGGGACACCAGCAGTCTGCCTTTGTAACCACGGAGCTCCAGCAAGCCTCGCTTGTTTGTGGAGGAGAGGTGGGGAAGGCTGTCGGTGCACTTCTGGGAGCTGCAGGCGGGGGGGCGCACGGCCGTCTGAAGAGTTTCCATCCACTCCTGGCGCTCCCCTGTGGACACGTGCATGAGTGAGAGACGGGAGCGGAGGAAGAAGGGAAGCAGATGGCGGATGAGGACACATATGTGAGAGCGAATGCAAAAGGGGGGAAAGGAATTAAGAAAATAAGAAGAAAGAAGAAGAAAAAAAAAAAGACATTGAGAGTTCAGGATCTCCTAGAGTCTTTACATCACACTGTTAGTTCATCATTTTTCAATTTCTTCACCAAGTTATATTGGTTCTTTGACTGCTCAAGCGCAACTGAATGTGATACAGAATATTCCAGGCTGAAAGAAAAGTTATTGAAACACTGGATGAGGCACAATTGCTAAAATGATCTTGGCTCGCAGAAAAGGAAATCCTCCGATGCTGAAAGAAGGTAGCGAATATCTCCACTAAAGACACAGACGAAAAGTGCCACTTTTTACATTCCGAGGCTTCGGGGCAAGAAGCGGCGTGGGTAATTTCAGACTGACACAACTATATAAACGTACCAATATAGCCGATCTTCTAATGAAATGCAGCAACAACAGTTCACAGACTCGGCTCAAAATGGAAAGCAAAGTGAGCAAAGTCACAGAAAGGTGTGAGCACATTTCACAGATAAAATTATCTGATTGTTTAACACGCATATAAATACACATTCAGCTGAGAGTCTTGTCTTGTCAAAGAGCGTGCCTGATAAGGCTTTTAATGAAGTACAAAACGAATCTTAGTGAATTAAAATGAACAAAGGAAAAAGCAATGCAAACCAATCCCTATGCGAAATAGTAAATCCCCCTAAACTTAAAAACCGGTTGTGCCAATCATTCGAGGAAATGAGCTTGCTACTACCACTTTGTACAATTCTTGTGTCAGGGACTTTTGACCCAGTGTTTACTGAAGTGACCTTTGATTTGCTTAGGCAAGACCAAAACCTCTGTTTGGATTGCTGTCCTGTTTTGAAGCCCATGTATGCCTGAGTATACTTGAGTTTTTGGTCACAAATGATAGCCAGATGTCGTCCATAAGGATTTTCTACATGAGACCAGAAGTCATGGTTCCAATAAATGTGTTCATCTAGGGCAGCAGGTTGTTTTCTGCCTTAAACCTTTGCTGTGTATACAGTTTTTGAAATCTTTTTGTTATAAACTCTGGCGCAAGATAATTGGAGTGCTTCAAAAGGCATCTTTGAGTTACCTTGTGACCTCCTGGATGAGTCATTGATTAACTTTTTGAGTAATCTTTGGTTCACTACCTCCTTGGAAGGTTCGTGTTTCCTTCGTCTGTGGAAGATGGGTTGGGTATCATTGTAGTTTGTTGGAAACCCAAAACCTTAAAAATGTCTTAGAAATGTAACCCTTTCCATGTTGATTTTTTTTTTCTCAGATATTCGTCCATTTCTTTGGGCAAGGTGTGTTGCTTTTTTGAGGTCTTTCAGCCTCCTTCATGTTGTCAGACAGGTCCTAGTTAGGTGAGTTCTTGCCTCCTGATAATCAGTCTTGAGTGTGGCTGATGAAACTCAACAGACCTGTCCAAAAATGTTGGTTATTTACAGTTAGTCTTTAATTTAGCAGAGAATGTAGATTGATCTGAATAACATTGCTTCCTCCTTAATTAACAGAGAGTTGTAGTTAAGATGACATGACCTTTAAACATCTGAGTGATCAAGCAAAGAAATAGAAACTATAGGCATGCAAATACTTATGCATGACAATTAAACCAATGGCATTTCATTAAGGTTCATGTTAAGTTTTGTCCCAAAAATTCTCATGTCCTTGAACAAAACACAGAATTTAAAAAAAAAAAAAAAAAAGAAACCCAGAAACTTACTGAAAATCCCTCCCTGGATCACAGCTCAGCTAAATGGACCAACACAGAGCAAAGGCGTCATGTTCCAGCCAGGGTTTTACATTCAAACAATGTACACCCAAAAAGGGCTTGTCAGACATCTTCCTCTGCAACTTTTCAAACAGACTTAAAAGGAGACACGAAGCCGACACTGTAAAGCCCATTCCCCCACCGCCCGAGACACTGAGCTATCAAAGCCAGCAAAGTGGAAACACAAGAATTACCAAAGGATTGCAAACACACACAGTCTAACATCACAGGTCCAGAGCTGAGCCCACAGAGGCAAGTGTTCAGCACAAAGACAGAAAAACAAGTATCAAATAAAATCTGCAAACTAGTATCAAACTCCGGAATCAGTTGGGAAAGTCTTGCAAATTTGAAAAAAGTCAAAAGAATCCACTTGGTTTAGAGTCCAATTTTAAGCTTTTTGAAGGCGGCAAACAATTTATGCACGTTCCTAGCCATTTCCAAAATGTGCAAAAACAAAATATTCTTTCAATTTGTATCTGTGGGATATAGAACGTAGAGATTTTAAAGGAGAAAGTGGGTTTAATCCACTTTGAAATAAAACTATAGGACAAAAGCGTATTGCTGATTATTGACTTGTTATTTTAGCTTGGAGTGAGTAAAAACCAACATATGGCTTCTGGAAAAACCAAAATAGGACCTAAGACCAAGACATTGTTTCCCCCCCAAATACAGAAATCTCATCGTAATAGTTTCAGGCACTCCAAGAGTTGCATGGAGGCTCCACTTCTCAATCTCCAGGACAGATCTTGTGCCAAGACCTTGGCTACAGATTCCACAGCAAACCTTTAGAGGTCCAGTGGTAAGGACTGTTTTGGTAGCAAAAAGAGGAACAGACACCCTATTCGGTAGATGCCCTTTAAATGAGCAGGGACATGTTTTTGTTCTTAATCCACAAACATGATGTTGAATGCTTTGCTTTTCTGGTTTGATTAAAACACGACTGGAGCATGTTTTATTGTCGCAACGTTGCCCTTCTCTGCAGGAACGACGGTGTTTCTTAGTCAATTCCGAGTCAAACAGACGGTCTATCCCTCGACTTTGGTCACACAAACATCCCATGGAGAAGTTTCTCATCTCCGCAGGCCTTCCCACCCTACTGGGGACCCACACGGCGCATCTGCTTCCTGTACCTGAGCTCACAAAGAGCTGGCGTATCAATAATAAACAGCCCTCTCAATTATTGACAGCTCTGTACATCACCACTCTTTACTGTTCGTCCCCCACCTTGCTTTCTGAGGTCCATTACCTGCCCTGCACTCACTTATTTGCCTGTTCATTTATTCAGGGGCCTCCTTCTTTTCTCCTCCTGCTCATCTCTCGTTTTCGGCCGAGCTGTCAGCCTGACTGCAGATGGAGGGAGGGATGGATGGAGCGAGGAAGAAAGGTTGGGAGAATTAGGAGAAATTTACGCCTGCATGTGCCTATCCGATTTGCGTTCTTGAATGTTTTTTTTTTTTTTTTGCATATGTTATGGAGCATGTCTCTCTTCAAAACAACTAAAATTTCTATATTGCTTGCCAAAATCATATGTTTGTTTTTTTTTTTTATGGGGGTTTTCTTTTTCCCAACTCTGCCTTCACCTCTGCACGCATATAAAAAAAAATTTAAATAAAGCCCACCGCTCCATCCAGCATTCGCCACTTATTACAGGAAATATGCATGTGCAGCCAGCTATCTGAAAGACTGTTCCACTCTACACCGAGAGAGACGAAGAGAGCGGCATATAATCCTCACAGAAAGTGGATGAGATGAGAGCCAGGTCCACTCTGCGCTCAACAGGGATCTTAAAAGCCACCCACACAGTCTCCATCAGCAGGAATGGCAAAAGAAAAAGGGAAAAATAAACAAAATAATATGTTTGGGTTTTTTTTTTGTCCGGTTCCATTTATTTTCTCTCATTTCAATCTTTTCATGCCAAAATCAACAAATACCGAATTTAAACATTCACATTAGTGTCTATTTGACGAATGTCCGTGTTTCTTATGCGGCCGACATCATGGGGCTATACGAACCGCATTTCCATTACAGCCCATTTGTATTGCGATCACCTCAATAACTTGCATTTGCAGAAAACAGTTTGATGACCTTTAAGAGGACGCAGAGCTATACACACAGAAACGGACGGACTCTGAAGCACCGTTTCCGCTGACGGTACGGCTCGGGCCGGTGTGGTTCAGTTGCTGTGTTTTTATTACTATTAAAAGGCATTTTATGGTCAGATGAGACAAAGACCGAGTCTGTTTAACCATGAATGCCAAGAAGCATGTTTAGAGGGCTCAATGTGATTGTTTAAAAAGAATAATAAAAAAGATCTGACCCCAACTCTAATCTGTATCTTTTGCTAAGGTGCAAATGTTGACATTTTTGAGTAAAACCTCTCAGTGCTGCCCTCTTTGGGCTAAAGAGCGGCTACTGCAATTGGCTTTTCCTATTGGTCACAAATGGTATAGCTAAGTTGCTTAGTTTTTAATGATGCCGTTTGTTCTTTATGTTCTCTAACAAACCAATGAGATCCACCACAAAACCGATGGATGAATTAACTGAGATTAATTTACACACAATCGGACAGTATTTATTAATTTGGTTGTGAATTTGTTTGACCCGAGTTTTATTCAAGGAAATCCGTCAAGGGGGAGGTGGGAATACAAATCTACTCCACACTTTTCAAATATGTATTTCTTTAAAAAAAAAAAAAAAAAAAATAAGATTAAACGATGTGCAAGACCTGCAAGTACGTTCGCAGAAAGCAAATAAAGTCAAACTAAAGGTCTTAGAATTCTAGATGTGTTCTCTCTCTGACCCGCTCCCACTGTGTTTATTTTTATTTACTCATTCTCTACATCTCTCCGGCCCGCTCCCCTGTCAACTCGAACCAAACCAACATGTTCTACGAGCACTTGTGGAAAGCAAATGCCAAGACATGAGAATACAAATCACTTGCCTTTATATTTCTTTTCAACACAATAAATCTCATCCTCTGTCAAGTGGCATGTTTGTCTGAAGCCCCTCTGCAGATCGCCAACCCCAAAGATCCAGCCTGCTTTCCATCACTGTATCACAGTCTTCCATCCTTCCTTCCTTCTTCCTATCTTTTCTCTCTCAAGCTGACGGTACCTGAGGGAAGAGGCCACCTGCGGACCAAGTGGGGAATCAGCCGACAGCTGTGTGCACACTCTCTCCGGTGGCCTTCAATTATTCACTCACTTCTCCCTCCTCCTCCTTTCCATCTTCACTCTGCTCTTTTCATCTCTCCCCTCCGTTGCTGACTTAACCTCTCTCTGTCTCTTTTTCACACAGATTGCATGTGGCATTATCCTCCCCCCTGTTATTCTCTGGTTTAATCCCCTCCCTTTCTCGTTGTTCCCTTGTTTTTTTGCTTCTCCACCTCTTGGACTTCTCTGACCGTCACTCCATCACTTTGTTCACCGTCCCTCCTTTCCTCGACTCCATCAGCTCCCCTTACCTTCACTCCGCTAACCTACTCTCTCTTTCCCTCCATCTCCCGGCGTCTCCTCCTTTCCTCACGTGCTTCTCCAAAGATTGATGACTCTTCAGTACCAGGCAAACAGGCCTGTTTAAAGTTGCATGAGGTGATGAGACCAACTTTTCTCCTCCTGTACTTCTCCTGCTCCAATTTTCCTCCTGCCTCCCCTCCTTAAATCTGACGGCGGTGGCCACTTCTGCAGGAGAGGCCTCACGCTGTTCCAGACGGGTCAGAGGACTCCAAATCAGACAAGCTCTCGCTCGTTCTCAGCTCAAGTCAAGATGCGTCAGTGTGACGCGTGGCAACGAGTAGTGAACTGACTTTGTGATAAATGATCCCCCCCAAGGACCCACAACTCATGAACAGACAAAAACAAGCTGATTGTCATTGATATAATGACAGTGAAATGACAGCGGCAGCAGGGAAGACTGCCTGTGCGTGGCTTGCTGAATGTGCTGCTTTTTATATTGGACAAGTAGATGCAAGATTTTACGAAAAGATTTAGTGCACATATTCCTTACGTTAGCAACATTTATTAAACAACCGCTGCGCCCTGTTGTCTGGCCTGCTGGTACTCCTGGCTGATGGGCTGTAGCCTGCTCTGGCTTCCTGTGGGGTGATTGGAGGGCGTCTCTCCACTGTCCCTGGCCTGGTGGGTGAGCCAAAGGCTGTGGTGGCTGGAGCTGGGTAGATTGGAAGCATAGGTGGGGCAGAATAGAGTCTGGGGACAGTAGGGGGATTAAGAGATTTGGGTCATGCTTGGACAGACAGCGAGGGTTTGGAGGTTGGGTGCACCAGATGGGGCCTCTGGGGTCCTTAGTGGTTTGACTTTGACAGGTCTCTGGGTCCTGGGCTACTCTTCCCTGGCCTTGGTTAGGGATGTTGGTAAGGGCATGGGTGGGACAGGAGTTGGCTAATTTGGGTACTGCCCCCCAGGTGGATTCATACCAGTGCCTTGGCACCCATTCCCTGGACGTCCTCCTCTTTGTCCTCTCCATTCTTGTGTGTTTTCTGATGTGATTTTTGTGTGCACGCTCAGGCCACGTCCCAGAATGCTGAGCTCCTGCAGGGTGGCCTTTGGTTCCTCAACAGAGACTGTGCTGAGATCTGGTGGACATGCCTCCCTCTTGACCTTTAATGGGGAAAGCTCATCATATGGGATAGTTGGGTATCTTCCAAACCTTGGTCCTTCCGAATTCTTGCTAAAGCTGTGGGCTTGTGCTTGTCCGGTGCTCTGGGTGGATGTCACCCCTACTTTTTGCTTGGTCTTACTGCAGGGGTTTGGAACAGGCCCTAAGCCACAGAGTCACGGACTTGGCCTGCACAGTGGCAGATGACTGTGAGGCTGGATTGAGGGGGCTCTGTGCACTAAGTTTCACCCTATACCCCCTCTTTGGCCTGGGGCTGCTGCTCCTGTGCTGCATTGTCCATCTACCTCTGAGAGGCATATGGCTGCACTGTTGTGTTGTGTCTGTCTGCCTGGGGCTTCTGCAGTCTTCCAGAGCAGAGTCCACCTGTTCTTTGCTGCTCCTGGGTGCTGCGTGTTGCAGGTTTTCTACCATTCTCACCACTGTAACTGTGCGCCTCAAGGTGACAAACTCACTCAACACAACTCACTTGTCAACATAAGCACACGCACTAAAATATAAGTAATCCAAATGGTTGAACGGTTACTATTAAGACAATATGGCATGCCGACCAATAATAGTGAATACAGTTTTGATTTAATAAAGTAATCACACAATTAGGATTCCATCTTGAGATATCCTTTTTGCAAAGCAAAACTTCCCTACCACATGTATTCAACTAGCTTCTCTTCCTAAAATGTGTCCCCCAAAGGACACGTGGGGGAAAAAAAGTAACTTGAACTAGACTGGTTGAGAAATATTATAGTGATTTTGTCAGAAATAGCAGAACTGTGTGTGTAGAAAGTTGAAGGTAGAAATTAAATTCCCTTCCAGACGAGCAAAGTCCTGGAAACAAATACTCTACTGGGGAGAACACTCAAGCTCCCCTGCCTATAAGGCATATATGTATAAGAAATTTTATTTTATTTTAGCTTTCTAAAAAAAAAAAAAAAAAAAAACATGGTTTCCTAGGCAAGAATTGTGTGGCAGCAGCAATGACGTCCTTTCATGTCCACATTATGCTCAATGTCTGTTTCATCAAAAGAGTGAAGTTCAAGGCACAACTTTAACAATAATGGGTTATTTTGTTGTAAATAACCCATTTACAATTAAAAGAGCCGCAGTGACATGCATTGTAGGATGCAGGTCACTTTCCACAATGTCCAGCTAGCTGTAAAAAAGGAAAGGTCCTTCCTAAAGGCATTGAACAGTGACTTCCTCCATTGAGTGCGAGGGCACTCTTTTCATTCAACATGTCAACATTGTGGCTGAATCTGAAGCAAATAATTGGTAACCTTTTTAACTTCAGTCTTTACAAAAAGATGCCTGCTGTTTGAGGAGTAAATGCTGGACTTTTTGCCTGTGTTAGAACTGAATCAGAGCACAAAGGTGCAATAACCAATGAGCTGCAATGAATCAACAAGAAAGTTTTTAACGGAATTAATGTGTGCGCTTTTGTTTTCGTTCATTCTCTTCTCACCGTGTGCCACACAATGAGTCGAGGATTCTCGGAGCCATTATTATGCAAACCTCAATTCCACCAATCTTACTCGTTCAGGGGAATCAGAGGGGCGGACGATATCTGACCCGAGACACAGACGGACGATTAGCGAACAAGCTGTTTGACCTGAGCTGCTTAACTGACTGCCATCAAACAGGCAGGGGGTTGATGGGAGAAGGCAAGGACCAGATCTCTTCCCTTTGTTTTATTCAGGCCTCGACACAAAGCCTCCACCGAAGAGACGAGAAACTAAATCAGACTCCAGTTTTGACTGATTTAACAAAAATTTGATAATTAAAAAGCCAATTATTTCCCTCAGTTTTATCACATATTCTGAACATAAAGTAGCACTATAACCTACAGGTTAAGTAAAGGAAACAAAAAACACACAACGTTAAAATTGTTATGCATATATTATTATTTTTTTTTTATCATCACTTAATGCACCATACATAGCCAAACCAAGTTGTGCTAATCTAAAAGCATCAATCATAGGTATCAGTGAGGAATTTTAAAAGTTGCTCTAATCTATATTTTTGAGTGTTCAATTTCTATCATGGAACAGGAAGGATTTAGAGTAGGGGAAGGATGTAGACAAAAACTATTTTCTTAGCTAACTGCGCTAATGCCTGGGATGCAAATGCCATTACTGTACTAAAGTAGGCATGCCCACGTCCAGTCCTGGAGATCTACCACCCTGCAACTTTTAGATGCGGCCCTGGTCCAGCGCACCTGAACGGAGCTATGAAATGTGAATTTTCTTAAAACAACTGCATTTCTGGGTTGAAGTTTAAAAAAAACACAATAGCCATGATTGTTGTCGTCACCCCTTCCTCTTGATCTTACCAGTCTCCTTAGCTTTGCTTAACGCAGACACACACAAAAAAAAAATGTTATTGATCTTTTCATATGGACTTTGAAAGGCAGAAAATCTTGCCCAAACAAACACCTCTTTCTTCGCATAGTGACACTTTGCGAAGAAAGTCATGGAAAATCTCTGGTGAAATTAGCTGTGGGAGGAAAAATAAGCAGAAGAGAGCGAGGGAGAGAGAGAGAGAAGTGCATTTATAGAAAGACGGGAAAAATAGGTGAAAGACAGAAGATTACCACAGAGGCATTTAGAAAGAGAGGCGACTCTGGGAGAGAGTGAGGAGACTGTAAAAAAGGAGAGAGTGAGAAAAAACAAAGGCAGACAGCGAATCAGACGGTCAGAGTGACAGAGGCAGACTGACGAGAAGCAAGAACACGTTGGGGAGCTGAAAGACGACTGAAAAATGAAGGGAAAGAAAAAAAAAACAGAAAAAAAAAAAAAACAGGATCTTGATGTACCTTCTTTCTCGGCCCGGAATGTGAAAGTCCGGAGGCCCGTGATGACCTCAAACTTATTTTCGCCCAGTCCTTTCACCTGTCTGATGGCACTGACCAGGATCAGACCTTTGGAGTACATCTCCTAAACAGAGAAACACACGATAAGTGCTCCAAACACACACACACACAAACTGAGCTACATTCATGCAAATATTGCTATCGAATTCCTGTTTATTCCCATTATGTGCATCTGTAAACACACAATGACTCCCCCCCCCCAAGCGCATTGTTTGCATCAATAGATGTGTAAATCGGACTTGTATTACCGTCAGCTGGGATTGGGTTCGGTTTGAAACCGCACTGACAGACATCCTCATCAAAGCAGAACCACATCCCATCAAATGCGGCGTCAAATTTGTTCGCACAAATGGCTGGCTCTGTTCTTTTTTCAAGCGCCAACTTCAATAAACGGCACCAAGCTCTCGGACAAGCGGAGTGGGTCAAAACGCTGCAGATGCTGCTGGAATTTAAAACTAAAAATCTGCCATACATTCAGAGTGAGAAAGCCAACTTTGATCGGCAGTAGTTGATCTCTCTACTGGGGACAGGAAGTGGCTGATTTTCAGTTGGACCAGCACCGACCAGTGATTGCTCAGCTGGAAACTCAAAAACCTAATCCTTCTCTGATTTGTGCACAACATAAAAACGCCACCAGCACTCTAGTGCAGAAGTTGTTACTGTGGGAAGTAAAGCGATCCTCTGCCTTTTTTGGTAACTATTCATGGATTTTTTTAAAAAAAAAAAAAAAAAAAAAAAAAAATCAGTTGCAGAAAATCCGCCTGGTCGCAGATCCTTTTTTTTTTCCAGATGAAAAAGCAGCTTGGGGAGCTTAAGCATTTAAATGCTACTTGACACACAGCCAATCGAGGGGCACCATTCATTTTCCTTGACATTCATTGATTTCAACTCCAATCCGATAAGACTGTAGATATTAGCTTTTGCAGTAGTGCTGAAGCAGCTAGCGCTGAGTATTAATGCATATTGAAAAATATTTGGTGTTCGAACTATTAAAATGGTTAGTCACAAGTTGTGGGGTAGCTGTAGTCCCCAGCCACCCCCAAATACCCGTGTCCACCAAATGCATACAATGTTCATTTTCAGAGCGGTGTTGAAAATGAAGTCAGAGAAGACAGAGTGTTATAAAAAGCCGTTTAATAAAGATTCATTTCAACCAAATGTTGAGGAATGTCTGAGGTTCAATTAGGTTGCAAAAACAGGCGAGAGAGCGCAAGTCTTAAAAAAAAGACTACAAGAAGGATTAAATCATGGCCAAGTTGGGGTTTTTTCTATCGTTTCGAACCTTAACGTCTGTCATGGTCTTTTGATCATGTCAGAGTTAAAAGATAAAAAATCTCCATTCTATAGTTCCCTGTCTACTTAGCAATACAAGGGAATATATTTCTGTCAATTTTATCAAGTGAAACACAATTTATAGTCATATGTGTGTCGCTGGTTTAATGAGGCGCAAAAACATTAAGTATTAATAGTTTATCCCAGCAATTTTCAGCTTTCTATGTGTGTGAAGCCACATTTGGATAGAAATCACAATGGTGCTTGGTGAGCTCCCGCTTTCCTAGCTGTAATCTTGACTTCAGGTAGCGTTCTTGTTTTTGTGGTTGGTTGGTTTGTTTCTTGCAACTGGGAATTTGGAAGAGCGTGCAAAGAGAACACGCCACAAAATGATACACAGAGACGTAAAGAAGTCAAATCTGTGAAAGTTTTGTCTTGGTATCACTAGTGAACCCCTATTTCATAATGTCTCCTCTCACACAGGCGTCATACGCTCCACAAACCCCCTTGATGGGAAATGAGCAAAAATCTGCATCAGCGGGTCAGTGTTTTACAAACAACATGGAGATTTTTGCAAATTGTGATTAGTGCATCTCTAATTCGAGCCAAAATTCATCCTACTGTCATTATCTGCATCTGTAAGCCCACAAGTACTCCCCCTATTAGCACGTTGCTTTCATCAATATCTCATCAAATGTTGCGGCTAGTTCATTCCCACAAATGGCTTCTGCTGTTGTTTTTTTTTTTTTTATTCAGTCATCAACTTTAATAAATGGCACCAAGCCCTTGGACAAGCAGAAGCAGAGTGAAAGAGAATTAGTGTGATATTTTTACCTCAGATTCCAAACTTGACATTTGAAAGTTTGGGAAGGGAAAACCGGCAGGAAACGACTCAAAATTAGTGAAATGTGAGACCTCAAAGAATAAAAATTAAAGAAATAATGTTACTTTAGATGCAAAGGGACATGTTAAGATAAATATAGAGGCTAAAAACAAACTTTACAGATGTTAAAGAAAAAAGAAAATGGGGACGCACACTGTTCTGGGATTTGGACCACCGTGCGGTACGGGGTACAGGTAAAGAAGAGTTTGATTGTGCGCAATGTTTTATTACCCTCATGTTTTTCCCCAAAGTAGCATTAAAATAAGGAAGGATGTTGCACAAGGGGCTTCCTGACCCTCTTTACAATCTCCCAAGACAATGGCAATTAAAGTTCTGGGTCAATGTGGGTGTGAAACAGGAAAAGAAAAAGGAAAAGTATTAAACCTTAATGCTATGACTGCTACTAGAGGCAAAGACAGAATGGTACCGCTGTCAAAAATCAGAATTCAAAACCCTTCCTGTGACAAGCGCGGCACTGAATTTCCTTTAAAGTAGATGGAAAAAATAAAAAATAAAAAAGATCTCAAATTGTGATGTTCTTGCGACAGCGTGAACTCCGGAACAGTACATTACGCTTCTGTAATGATGTAAAAATCCCTTGGTTCGCATTTAAGGAAAGAAAAAAGAAAAAGAAAAAAAAAGGTCATGGCAGACATTGCATTATTCATGTTGATAATGTCATTATCATTGCAAAGTAAGAAAAAAAAAAGGAGAGAGAGACATGACTCATTCATTTCCTCTGTTGCTCTTTAAGTAGTATTGACCTGAATTTTGATTCTCAGCCGACAAAAAAGAAAAAAAAAAAAAAAGGCTCGTGTTGATTGGCATGCACGATGCTGCTTGTTTGCTCTACTGTCCTATCTCGGGGTCACATCCTGCAAAGGCAGAGTGCAAAAGCAAGTGATGGGAAGTATGAATGAGGGAAGAAAGCGGAGGTGAACTCCTGACTCCCTCTTGCCATTCTTAATTAAGCTAGTGACCTTGACGTTTGCAAAGAAAGAAAGAAAGAAAGAAAAAAAAAAGGTTAGGCCTAAAATATACCAACTAGCACAGTAACTCGGGGAGAGTGGGGGCGGTGGGGGAATACACACACGGATGGAAAGAGCTCGAAATAGAAAAAAAAATATAGAAATTAGGTTCATGTGAAAAGGCCAAGGAGAGAAGTAAAAGAAAGGAAATGGAAAGAGCACACAGAGGCAGATCCGAAGGAGACGATACAAACCGAGTGAAACGGGGATCTAAAAGTGGTGCATGAGGAAGATAAAAAAAAATAAATTATACTTGTGGGAAAGGGAGACATAATGTAAAAATGAAGATGCCTAAGGGGGTCAGGCAGGGGTCTTCCTCATATTAAAGCAGGATGTTAACAATGGCAAGAAGTGGCTCAACCTAATTACCGACCCGTAGCCTTGCGCGTCTCTCTCCCTGGGAGTTTCACTGTGGTATCTGCCTCTTTTTCCCTCTAAATTTAGAAAGAAGTCAAAGAAAGGTGAAGAGGAGGAGAAAATGAAGTATGTGTCTACATTTGTGTGTGTGCACGCATGAATCATCTCTGCGGTTGTTATGCTGATAATTACTGTATACCCCCAGTATGGGTTAACAGTAATTAATTGTTTTAATTCTGGTTTTGGGGTCACAACGGAGAGAGTTTGCTTAATTGGTTATCTTGCGGCCTGTAAACACTGCGGCAGCAGAAGAGAAGGAGGAGAAGGAGGAGGTTTCCGATCGGAAATCGCAGCTACGTAGTCGGAAATTCTGCTTACGATCTGATCTGGAGAGGGGCCCCGGGGGAAACGCAAAGAGTCCTTCCCGTCTCCTCACACGTGATTCACCTCGTTCCAAACCCCCCCACTGCGTCTACGTTCCGGCTCAAAACAGCAAATTGTGTTTTACACTCACAACATATGTCTAAGTCGGTCCAATCACGGGGTTGTGTTCAGTTTCTTTCTTTTTTTTTTTCTTTTTCTTTTTTTGTTGTTATTCGTTTTGTTTTTTAATGAATAAAAGTGCCTCTGCTGCAAGGGTAAACCGTGTCTCTTCAAAAGCAAACTAGTAAACTTCAGGAAACAATTAAAGCAAAGCAATGGAGCTAAAGCCTACAATAATAGGGGCACCATGAGGAGAAAACAGGGAGGAAGGCAAAACAAATAAATAAATAAATAAAAACACTGAAGAAAAAAAAAAATGGTTGGAGGACGCCTCTGCCAAAATGGAGTTTAAGCTGTTGCGTCTCCAAAGAGCCAGGTTTGCAGTGGAGGTACGAGGACACCAGCTGGTTGAAGCAGAAAATTGCAATTTTTTTTTTTTTAGGGGAGAAAATGACTCTTACATTAACATCAACAACCAATTTAGAGAAACTTGAAACATATAGGCTTGAAGCTTTTGTGCTTTCAGCTGCAGCCTTGTATCGACTCCACAGGGTTTCTATAAGGTTTCAGAAAGTCATTAAAAAGTCCAACAGATTCTTGCATCTAGACAGATTCTTAATAGTCCCATCTTAAAAGACATGAAGTTATTCTTGAATTTACATGTTTGCTGTTTTTTTTTTCTTCTTCTTCTACGTTTGTGTTTCTCCTTTGGGAGATGCGTCCACAGGGTCAATTTTTGGTTCAGGAATTTGCTGTGACAAAACAACAAGTTCCATGTTGCATGGAAGCAATTGGAAAGAATTGCTTTAATGTGTACCTACATAATTTAGATGTCAAAGATAGGACTTGGGTAAAAAAAAAAAAAAAAAATTACAAAAGTTATAGGTTTTATGCTCGTTTTCCTAATCTGTTGCAACATTACTTCAAGATAAAAACATATATATATACTTTCACTATTTTAGAATAAGTCTGTAGTGTGAAAATGCAAAAAGAAAAACGCAAAAGGGTGCGAATGATTTTCATTGTGCAAGAGATCACTGCAAACAAATTCGCACGTTGCGCTCAAAAAATGATCACCAGCCACACAGACTAATAAAGAGCATAAACCACCGCCGCTCTTCCAGCCAGTGCCAGAGCGAAGCGGTTCAGGTGGGCTACAAATCAAGACTGCTTACACCGACAATTCCTACAACTACTGCTGGTGATAAAAAGCACAATGTAGCATTTTCTCATTTCGCGCGTGGCACATATGCACGCAAACCAACCGTAAAAGTTGAGAAATACGAAGAGATTCACGCCGGTTAATGACCTGGAGATAATGACCGTCATTATCATGGTTTGTTTCACTGCTCGGGGGTCACTTGAGTAAAACTCCGGCTCCAACATCTAAGGCGGAACCCCTTGCAACAGGAAAGCTTTCAGATCTATTACAAATCAAAACAAACTTGTCTGATATTATGTTTACAGACTTAATAACAGCTGATTATTGTGTTGTCATGAACCTTAAAAACCAAAAGCAGAATTGTTATTTAAAAAAAAAAAAAAAAAGACAAACATGTGTTTGTGTAACCCTTCAGTAAAAATCCATAATTCATTGTCCAGCAGGGCTTTTAGTTTCAGTGTACACCTGTTAGAGATAAAAAGATAAACCACTGGGTAGTATCTTTAAATCTGAAATTCAAGACTCTGATATCCTTTTATGGTTTAGTTTGCAAGATTCACGTGCCATAACTCAAGTGTTTTAGCAGGAATGCATTTTTTTTTATTTCTTTCCATTTGGGAAAAAAAAAAAATTTTAAAAAAAAAAAAAAAAAAAACATCTCATGCTCTTGTCCGTCAATAACCATATCTTACTTTACTGCCGCCGTCATCCCTCATGTAACGCAGTGAGAAATAAATACCTGGCTCTATACTTTCCAGAGGCATCATCTATCCACTAACTTTGTCTGACACGTGGAGCTCAGAGGGGACGTGCACAGAGAGCTCCTGCTGAGATGAAACAAAACCAGCGAGGGAAGCGAGAATGAATCAAAACTGTTATTTTGTGGATCATGTAACTAAAATCTGGAGCTGACCAGTAATAACTGTTGTGATGTGGTGTGGTGTGGTTGGGGGGGGAGAGACCCCTTCAGAGATGGACAATGTGTCTGTTCAAACTGTGACCTCTTTCACAGCAAGTATGATCTGGTCCATCACTAAACTAATAAATTCAGTTTTAAGGTCACCACTCAAAATCCCTCATATTTTTTTTCCTTCTTCTTCTTTGTTACGATTCTTTCGAAAGTTCGTATTGAATTTAAGATGGCAATGCCACATGGTGAGTACGGAATCCCAGCAGCGCATTAAGACCACACCTTCTGAATTTCAAACAGCACCGGAATATGAAAGAAAAGAGACTGAAGCGACTTCCAACATGGCTTTTTCCGTTTGCGCCACATAGTCTTGTCTGAGCAGAGACTGCTGATTTTCAAAGATGTTCAAGCACAACCATCCTACAGGCTGAAAACCAAAGACACAAAAACACAGTGTACCTACTATACAAGCGGCTGGTTAGTCTTTACTTTGAGCATATTAAGTCGTGCTCCAATGAAAACAAGCGGAGGCCTTTGGTTTTTTACATCTGGTAAGAATGAAGCTAGCGTAGCACAGGCTTGGTTGGCTAGTCCCGTTATTCAACATTTTCTACCTACGGTGCTCCGCTTTAATACTTTAGATCAGTTTTCAATTATTTAAGGGTGACGCAGAGGTAGTATCACCTCAGTTTAACGTGGGTGTTCTTGTGAAGAATTGGGACGGGTTTGAGTCTCCTCATTGAAGAATGGCTGCAGTTTGTCTCAATATAGACACGGTACATCCGAAAACATCCTTCATGGATTTGATTTGTGGAAATAATATGATTCCGTTGACAAACCACCAAAAATCACAAAAAGATTTTTTTTTTATATGCTCAACAAAGAAAATGTAATAAGTAGCGAATATTTATGGCTTAATGTCCTTCACATATTGCCGAGTAGTTTTATTTGAAACATTTTCTTCTTTGTTGAACATGAAAATCTTTTGTTCAAAAAAAAAAAAAAAAAAAAAAAAAAGTTTTGATTAAGATGACGGTGCTACAGAAAGCCAAAAAGGACAGATACAGGCAAGATACTAGAGGTAGTACTGTAAGCAGATAAGTTTTCTTAGCTTTGTAAGAAACTATTCAGACGCACAGCCAGACAGACTGACACTAAGAGCCTGATCCATGATCCTAAAACCTCATCTCCCCCTTTGGCCCTCTGGCCACCCTCATCTCTATCCCCATCTCCATTTCACTTTCTTATTCCACAGCCCCAAAGCCCAGCTTTCCCTCCACACACACACACACGCGCAGACGTACACACGACAGTACACCAGGACCCCGAAGACTACATCTCAAGCCCAAAGCATTCTCTAAAGCCAATCCCTGAGTTGACGAAATCGAGCGTAAGGCGTGATTGATGAGACGGATTGGAGGCAATGCTGCAGAGAGGGAGAAGTGAGACCGAAGATCTCGCTACTCTCCCACGCCACCACTGCTACCCCTGTGATGACATCACAACGGACAGAGACCTTCAAGCCGGCACTGCGATTAAGTACGATTAGTTTTGTCTGGGGTTGACAGATCCCGGTGGATTTTCAACTACAGAAGAGGTTTTGTGGGTGTTGTAAGTTGGAGAAAGAAAAAAAAAAAAAAAAAAGACAGAAATAATCAGAGAAAATATTTTTTTGTTTGTTTTGTTGTTATGGACAGTAGAACAATCAATCTGTTGATTATGCTAACATGAGCCAGGTTTTTTTTTTTTTTTTTTTTTTGTTCACGTTGCCCCTGACGGATTCTTGGAAATAAAAAGATCATGTTCTCTGAGATTGCACATTTACAATGGCCTAAAACACCTCGATACATTTTCCACTAATTTTACCAAATTGCTACACTTGTATATATTCCACAAAACCTGACAGAAACCAACAGTTAAATATCTACAACATTTAATGGGTTACATTATTAGAATTGGCTTGTGAGATCATTTATGCTAAAAGTATTTTTTTTTTTCAAGGCAAAGTAGCTGTTCTAACATTTTACTTCAGTTCATCCAGTTACATTTTTAAAGCAGATTGAAGAGACAGACAGACCATGATCAAAGTGGTTACTTATATTTACTGCTGCATGAAGATGAAAATGCAGAAATGAGGCATACGGGCTCTGCCAAATTAAGGGCGTGAACAGGGAAGTAATATGTTCTGGTTTTTCAAAAGTCTTATCAAGTTCCTAGTTGAAGGGCTGCAACAAAAATGGCCTAGAATTGGACAAGAAGTTCTGTGCATGCAGCATGTAAAATAAGTAACTGCTAACAAAAACAAAAAGCAAATTCAACGCGTTACAAAAAATGGAGATACATTTCAGTAAGTGGTGAAATATTGAACCCCAAAAGTTTTGAGGGATTCGCAAAAAGCACAAGTTAATTAAAGCACATGAATTCCTCATGTATTTTTGTTGGAACATGAACACATTTTTATAATCCAATCTCAGACACCCAATATCCCTTGTATCATGCTCTAATACTGCAAGCTGGATCTGTATAATGTAAATAAGGCTGTACCGTTTGTGTTTTATTGTTGCACAATCAATGCAATCATGTTGGTTAACTAAGTCCACTTGTTCCTGCCATATATGTGCAACCATCCTGTGCTGGAGTAAGGAACCACATTCTAGCTACAATCTGGAAAAACCCATCTGCTCCTTTTAAAGACATGAAAATTGGTGGGTTTTTGGCAGAAAACATTTTTTTGTTGTGCTTCTTTACATATGGAAACGTTAAAATTTGTTCAAACAAATGGCGATCTATATTCCTAGGTGGCAGTTTTGAGAAAATCAGATTTGTCGAGGCTACCGTCAAAAACCAGTCTTAATGTCGCTAACATATGTTAGCAAAGCTAGCATACCATATCTGGTGCAGAGAAAGGGGAAAATGTACACTTAAAGATAGTTTGATATTTTTTTTTATTTTAATCTTAATTTTGTTAAACACTGGAAGTGTCTTGACTTGAACTCCACAATAAACACCGTAATTTGGTGATTTTATGAGTGAAGTTAGAGAACTTATTAAAAATCTAACAATGTATCGGGTAAAGGACAAGGAGGAACATGGCCCATTTCCATTTGGAGAGTGCTTTCTTGTTTTTTGTTTGTTTTTTTTTTGTCATATAATGTAAATAAGGCTGTGTTCTGTAGCCCAGAGTCAACAACACATCAATATGAGACCATGAGCAGACTAGTAATTTCTATAGCTGGCACTGTGGGGGGAAACAAACGACAAATTCCAATTTCTCTGTTTCTGACACACTGCAAAGCAGTTTCTGGGAGATTTCCCTGCAATCGTTTTCCTACCACCACGCTCAAACTGCTGGAGGTGGTTGAAAGTGGAGGCAGGTGGTGCAGAGCTCCAGCTAGCCACACAAGTCAAGGATAACAGAGAGATTGTACTCAACCTTTCGGTTAACCCAAAACATGATGAGGTTTTTCACTGTCTCAGAGGTCAGAAGCACAGCGGAGATCTTTAGAAGTCGTTTTTTTTGTTTGTTTTTTTTTTTAAAGTCTGAACAACAAACCCTGCTTTCCCTTACACGCAACCACATAAAGAGAGACTTTCATCTCTCCTAACACTGCAGCAACTATGCCGACAGTGTCAAAGTGCTGACTCGTTGGCCTCCTCCGCCAATGCCGCCCCGCTGTCGACCAGGCATGTCCTGATAAATAAAGCAACAAATGTAATGGAAAGAGAAAACAAGGGAAAGGCAGGAGGACAGAGGCAGCGAGAGAGCTATAATTAGTAGGTGATTAACGAGCAGGCATTAGACAGGTCCCACATCATTGATCGTGATGTTGTGCAATGCTGCTGTAGTGAAAACAAGCTGGCCCTGGGAGAAGGGGGTACGAGTTCACAACTCCACACCCACACGCATCCAACCACACAGGCAAACAAAAGGGTTTGATGTGTTTCTGCAGCGAGAACAAATGGTCATTATTGAAAACGATGAAGATGTGAAGTGCATTTTGAGAGACCCCGACAACCACTCAGGAGCTCAAAAGACTTTGTTTTTAAAAGGACACTAAAAAGAAATAAAAATGGTACCATCTTTTACGTCACCTTGCATAAGTATTTATAGCCTCTGGGCGGTTTTTTTTTTTTTTTTTTTTTTAAACCACAAACCTCAAAGTGTCTTGGGATTTTATGCGATGCGTCAACAAAAAAATGTGTGCATAACTGAGAAAGGGAAAGACGACGCTTCATGGCTTTCAACAGTTTTTACAACAAAAAAAAAAAATCTGAAAATGAGGCCATCACTTGTATGCAGCAAAGTTAATACGTAGAACTACCTTTTGGGGTCTCCAACCCACTTTCTGTATCTAGAGACTCCGATAAGGCCACAAACTGAAAGCTGGCGGTCTGTGTTGCTGGAGAAATTATGTCACCAGATCTATTTTCTTCTCCATCCCCTTAGAAATATGTGACACTGAGCTGGAAACAACAGGCTGTTAGGCTGGCATTTTTCAAAAAAAGATAAAATAAAATAAACCTCTATCACTGAGATTAGATGGAGAGCATCTGTGAACAAATCCTCAAATAAGTGCAACAATAAATATAACATGTTAGATGATGTCTTTTTTTTCATACCAATGCAAGGCCAGGGTAAGTAGTTATTTTATTTTAGCTGCTGTATTTACTAGATGCAGTTAAGTCAGCGCAGAGCTCACCACTGCTCACCACCTTGTCACCATCATATGGCTCTCAGCACAGCAGCGGTGCAGGTGGGTTGAGTGATGCGTCGGAGATGTTAATGAGCCACGAGGTTTACTTGAAACGTGCAACTCATTGGCAGAAACCAAGGCAAAAAGGGTGCAGATTGTCATCATTTTCTCAGAAATTTGTGGTTTCTATCTTTTTTTTTTCCTCCTTTGTTGCTCTGCCAACTTGCTCATACATTCGCCATGGAGCGTCAGAAATACACTGAGGTTTGTGGCTGCAAAATGATGAAATGTGAAACAGTTCAAGCAGTGTGCTTTTGCAAAGAACTCTACATAAAAATAGCTTTTCATTACTATTCTGATACATTTCAGGCATGCAACTGCAACACCCTCCATTTTATCATTTGAGTCCAAATTTCAATTCTGTCCGTATTACACATACGTCTGCAACCCCTTCCAGTTTCCTCTTGTCTCACGCCATTCTGACTCATCACTACCTTCCACTCGACATGAGCCAAACTTCAAACTCTACTGTCACAAAGGGGCGGAAGGAGCCGTACGGCCAGGGGGGAAAAAAATGCTGATGAAGGCAATAAGAGATGAGAGCCTCCCGTTCTGTCATGCTTTTGCACTCTTCTGGAGCTGGCCAGGTGCCAACACCGGTGTACTCTACAGGCACAGAGTGTTGGTCCGTCACGCATCTTACTCCGTCCTTGCCCCTTTTCTCACTCTGCCAAGCTAATGACGATGACAATAGGGGAGCACTTAAGAACTTGGTACAGAGTTAGCCGAGTAAGGAAACAGGCTTTCACCAAAATGACCTAAGGTTCTAAATAGCTGCAGGAAAGTCTGAGAGACGACATTTTAGCAGCCGCCAACATGTTGAGCAGTGTACGTCCCACTGACTCCCCACCTACCTTGTCGTTGTTGTAGTAGCCCAGACTCTCGCCGTCAAATCTCACCCATCTTCTTTGGAAAACACAATTTCTGCAAAGAGAGATGCAAAGGTTAGGTGAGGGGGGCGGGGGAGAAATAAAAAATCTAAACCCAATTTGAGAGAATCATGAAAAGCGAAAGCTAACCCCATTGGTGTGAAGACAGTGAGCTACTAATCTACTCTGCACAGGTACTCATATTTTACCATGAGTGCCACTGATCCATTAGTGTCAAAAGTCGTATCAACAGCTGTCAATTATCTTAATCAAAATAAATGGCCACATTGAGTCTGAATATTCAACAGCCCAAGGGCAGTTTGCCAAAGCCATGCAAATCAGGTGCTGAAGGAGACTATAAGAAGCAAATAAATGATTGATAGCGTGGCTTCACAGTAACACTGATGCATGCAGTGCCAGAAGACTGAAAAGGAAATCTAGTTTTGCCAAGAAAACCAAACTGAGTAACAGCAAAAGAAGGCCTGCGTCTCAAAACCACAAGGTTTACTCCCACCTTCCTTCCTTTGTCTAATATTAGACTCATGCAAATTTGATAGAGCCGCTTCGCATGTCTGTCCGTGGAGCCATTCGTCAGTTCAGCATATTTAAAGGATCAAGACACACGGAGCATGAGAGACCCAGAGGAGGATGAACGCTCAATCTTTCATCTGAGACTTGCAGAGGCATCAGGAGAAATAAACTGTCAAGCTGCTACGCTTGAGCTACCACTGCAAAAATTAGAGGCACATGAGGACAGTCACCGACAGCGTGCCTGTTAAATGCACTATTTCGACATTCTCTGGTTTTTCAATTACACCATACCACAACAAGATCATTGTGAGCCATTTAACCTTAATGGCGAGAGACGTTGGATTTAGTTTTTTCTACTTGGTGTCAGATCTCTTCACAACAGAACAATGTGGCTGTTTATGTGATTGAGGGGGAAGGCATTAGAAGAAAAAAAAAAAGTATGTCTTGATCTAGGCGTCCTGCAGTGGTTTAACTGCCACTGCTGGTAGTATTCGAAAAAAGGGCACACAAGAGAAACTGTACTCGCAGCTCTCGGTGAACTGCAAATGACACAAGATATCACCTTATTGAAAACACTAAAAATATGACTTTGCAATGCTGCCAAGCATCTAAAATGCTCTGAGTGCTGTAAACGCTACAGGTCTGCCTTCAATTGCTTTGCAGCTGGTTGCCAACCAGCAACCTTTGGTGAGGCTCTGCATACTAGTTCTCCTTTTCATGAAACTTCTCTGTTAAGCCTCAGATAGACATGATGGTCCAGTTCTACCGTGCATTTGCTTACAGGATGCGAGTTGAGGTCTTAGGCTTATCACAGTTTTATATCTTTTTTTTTTTTTTTTTTTGGGTGTTACCAAGTCACAGCTGTTTTCGTAATAGGCCGCTCATTAAGCATTACTGCTTTCATTTATGTCAGGATTAATCGCAATCAGATTTGTTGAGCTATTTAGTCACATAGAGAACAAAAAAAAAATCTTTTAGATTTGTTTTGATTTTTTTGTTGTTGTTTTGTTTTTAGGGGTGGGGAAGTGCCCCTCTGGAGCAGCCACCAATGCAAGGGTACAGAGATCCTTATGAGAGGCCCCATAGGCCAAAACATACAAACTCTCTTACACGTACTATCGAACCCTCTCACATTCGTTATCAAAC
>NW_015115254.1:42438-42946 GCF_001443285.1 Poecilia latipinna | reverse complement strand
GTTTGATAACGAATGTGAGAGGGTTTGATAACGAATGTGAGAGGGTTTGATAACGAATGTGAGAGGGTTTGATAACGAATGTGAGAGGGTTTGATAGCGAATGTGAGAGGGTTTGATAGTGAATGTGAGAGGGTTTGATAGCGAATGTGAGAGGGTTTGATAGCGAATGTGAGAGGGTTTGACTGTGAATGTGAGAGGGTTTGATAGCGAATGCGAGATGGTTTGATAGTATGTGTAAGAGGGTTTGATAGCGAATGTGAGAGGGTTTGATAGCGAATGTGAGAGGGTTTGATAACGAATGCGAGATGGTTTGATAGTATGTGTGAGATGGTTTGATAGTATGTGTGAGAGGGTTTGACTGTGAATGTGAGAGGGTTTGACTGTGAATGTGAGAGGGTTTGACTGTGAATGTGAGAGGGTTTGATAGCGAATGTGAGAGGGTTTGATAGTACGTGTGAGAATGTGAGAGGGTTTGATAGCGAATGTGAGAGGGTTTGATAGTACGTGT
>NW_015115254.1:25037-39922 GCF_001443285.1 Poecilia latipinna | reverse complement strand
GAGAGGGTTTGATAGTACGTGCAAGAGGGTTTGATAGTACGTGCAAGAGGGTTTGATAGTACGTGCAAGAGGGTTTGATAGTACGTGTAAGAGGGTTTGATAGCGAATGTGAGAGGGTTTGATAGTACGTGTGAGAGGGTTTGATAGTACGTGTAAGAGAGTTTGTATGTTTTGGCCTATGGGGCCTCTCATACTAACTCACCCCTGAGGTGACAACTTGTCCAGCCAGCCCACTTTGACCGCTTGTTTGGGAGCTCCGTAGAAGCAGGCGTACGGCGAGATATCGGGCTCTGCGCTGTCCGTCACAATCCCTCGACAGTTTGCAGACTCCGTGTAGAGGTCGCACTCCACCATGATCATGGACTCGTCTTCGGGGACGGGGCTCGCCAAACCAGCCGGGGCAGTGTCGGGGGTCGTGGAAAAAGCCGTGTCCAGACTGGCCCGAGGTAGCATGCTGGCACACATTTTCACGGTCGAGTATCCGTCTGCGTTGGGGACAGGTGGGGACGGAGGACTCTCTTTTTCTTTGGCTTTTTTTCTGCAAGAGCACATATGACGTGGAGAATTCAAAAACGGATGTAACCTGACTTTATAGCGCTCTATATGTAATCTCTCAAAGCGTAGTAAATGATATAATCACGACACTTGAAATACATTAGAACTGCTGGCGATGTTGGTCTATGTTGGTCTCACGGACAAAAAAAAAAAAAAGTAAAACTCAAAACAAAATTAATTTCTTACCTGAAGATTCAGGAAGTTTATGGCTCGACAAAAATAAAAGATAAAAGACCTCTTAGCCTAGCTGCAGAGCTACATAATTAGCTAACAAGCACAGTGAATGCAACATTGATCCTCGCATCTAAACTTCTGCAAGGCTAATCATTGAATTTCCTAAAACGTTGAGATAATCATTTGCTAAGCATTAATGAGAGGCAGGGAGTGATGTATACCCCTACTTATTTTTCTTATTCATATACAAAAAAAAAATTTGTGAAATTAATGTTTTAACTGCTCGCGCACACAGTTCCTCACAGATTCACTGAAACAGCTGGTGCTTTTTCCACGTTAAAAGGACAAACTTCAATGAATTTTATTAGGAAACCAGCAAACTACTGTAAAGCGGAAGGAAAATATAACGTTCTTATAACTAGAAATCTCAAATGCCTGGCATTCATTTGTAGTCACTCCTCGCCCGTTCATGTGTGCCCGCTGAAGAACGGCCATGTTTTTGGTAAGTTTTCATACCGAGACAAAGGAACTTGACTCTCCGTTTGCTCATTAGGCGGCAGACAATTCTTGCTCTGGATTCCGATGCGTGCTACACTTTTCAGATGCTGCGGATTTCATAGATCGTTTCTATTGACTTTACACTTATGAATTGCTAAAATCTATTTAAGCAACGCATAAGATCTAAATGAAACATGCTGAACTTCGTGGCTGTGAAGTGCAGAACAATGTGAATTCAAGGCTTTTCATCAGCATTCTAGAAGCAGGGAAGGCAGCTTCCCCTGTTCGCGGCCAGCATGCCTAGGTGGGCCCCATGTGGGGGAAAGGAGGGCTGATATATGGGTCCCATATGGGTTTGTCCGCGGGTTCCACGATGGCCCCACATGGGTTTGTCCATGTAGGGTCACAGCCCAAATGGGCCCCACATGGGCCCTAAATGGACAAATCCATGTGGGCCACCACCATATAGGGCCCATGTGGGCTATAGCCCTACATGGGCAAACCCATGTGGGGCCATCGTGGAACCCACGGACAAACCCATATGGCCTGCCCTCCTTTTCCCCACATGGGGCCCACCCAGGCATGCTGGTAGGGTTGCACCTTGTGAAGGCGGCATCAGATCAGCATACACACCTCTTTTTCTTCGGTTTCATCCTGGCCTTAAAGCCCTGCAACCCGTCTTTGGCGCCTTTTTCCTACAGAGAGCAGCAGAGATTAGCATCGGACGAAAAGAACGCGTCCATCTTTCAGCAGGACACCCTTATCAAGTCGGCGCCCTAAACTATGTTAACTTTAGTAGCGGGGTGACATTTCAATTAACCTCAGGGGGGGGAGAGCACACTGAAACAAGCACATTTTCCACTCTGCAATGTGTTCGCGGGTGACATCATTAACACTGCGAAGGGAAGTTCGGTGTGAGTGTGGCTGAAACAGCAGAGATGCTGGTGAAAGATCTGAGAAACGCTGGTTCCTCTTTGTCGAGCTGCTCGTCACTCGTCCACGAGTGGGAGTGTTGCGCCGTCTTACCGGAGCCGAGCCGGGCTTGTTGTACAGGAATATTTCTCCGTAGGGAGCGATGGGCGTCAAGGTTCTTTGAAGTGGAGCTAAAAAGGAGACAGAAACAAACACAAAGGTGGCTTTGTCGAAGAGTTGGAACTTTAAAAAAAAAAAAAAAGAAAGAAAGAAAAAAAACATGGCGTGAAGGCCTAAAATGTGGAGCTTGAAAGTGAGCAGCTTAACCGAATTGTTCCGGTTGAATTTCAAATCACTTAGATGTTATAGGGCTCTTTCATTTAACCAACTCATTGATCTGAGTAAACGTCTTAGCCCTTGATCCATCCAGGCACAAACCAATTATTATTTTTTTTTTCCCCCCTCCCTTTATGCCTCAGCGTGCCTATCTCTCCGCCTCGGCCCTCTTCTTTACGCTAATGGGAGTCTGATCCTCCTCGGACCGTCTCAAACGAACAGCATCGCTGCCAAGACTGTCTTCTCCGTCTTTTGTTCCTGCAGGAACTGTGGTCGGCGGAAAGCGAGGATGAAGAAGAAGAAGAAGAAGAAGAGAGAGAGAGAGACTCAAACCAGACACTATTAGTCTGGAGACCTGGAGCTACAGCGCGTAGGCCGCTTCCTGTCACCGTGAAAAATGACACTACTCCCTCCTGAGGATTGTGAAGGCCAGAAGTTGTCGCCACAGGGCCAGACATACACACACACACACACAGAGAGAGAGAGAGACATCGGCGGTTGGACAGATGCGCTTTGAGACTTTACAAAGATTGAATCACCCTCAGACACTTAAAGACGCCTTGAGACAAAACAAAGATATAAAAGGGCAGAGGACCAAATGAAAAGACTGCCACATAAATGTTGGTGTTTTTAACATCCAGCAGAAAGTTTCTTTCTCCAATTATCCTCGCCATTATAGGAGAGCACGCGGGGCAAGTAGTCGGTTTTGCAAGCCGTATGAAGAGGTCAGAATGCTGGATGATGGACTGCACTCCGACACTGCAACCCTCTCCACGGAGAAGCTTGGTGGGCAGATAGCGACCATCAATCACCTTCTATCAGCCGACCTTCAGGCCACTCGTGGGTCTCTCCGAGGGGCCCCGCTGATGCCACTGCACTCTATTGCTGTCTGTTCCCCTCTACCGTTCTCTCAGAGGCTTTGTGTCTGCTATGCGCCGTCGTTTCTCTCAGAGGATTCTTTATCTGCTTTGGACCAGACTTTGTTCAGCAGCAGTCTGGGCAACCTCGACACCGCTATCGGGCTCGGAGTTAGTAAAGAGATGAGTCAAGTCAGGGACGCGCAGGTCACGTTGTAATTAACACTTTTTTTTTTTTGACGCCCTCTATGCTGAGAGAGAAGCTTAGACAATTAAACAAAGTACATATTTTTTATTGTTTAATCGTTTGCTGTGACAGGAGGTACCGCATCCTGACACATTGGAAAAAAACTACTACGATTGTCTAAATTGGATCAAAATTAAGGGGGTTTTTGTAGACCGAAATGTCCTTGTCCAGTTCTTAATAGGTAAGCAGGTTTATTGGGATCAAGGGAGTGGAATTCAGCGTTCTGCTGCATCGGGTACATTAGTAAATCAAATTATCTGCAAAGTCATTCTCATTTTAGTTCTGTTTCCAAATCATTTTTTTTTTTTTTTAAACCTGGCAGAGAAATGTCTGTCTTTTCCAACTCTCACCTGTGATCATGGCCAAAAGAACAACCTCCGTCACGCGGAGCTGAACTGTAGCTATTCTGCATTGGAAGAAGTTTATTGTGATGCTTTCAGGCACAGTCTGTTAGAGTTTTTAATAGATCTGAACATGTATTTTCTTGGATTAAAAATGGCAAAAAGTTGTTTTTCCCTTTTTGTTTGAATCTTGTTTGATTCTAAGAAAGAAAACCAACGTAAGTTCCTCTCAAGTTGTCTATTACCAACTTAACCTCAAATTCTTAGTCTTTTTTCGACTCAGGTTATTAATAATAAAAGGTTTTTTAATGACAACACTGATTTTTACTCTTGTAAATCTGTAGTTTTCAAATTGCATACATTTGTGTTCAGTACTACCACCTCCATCAGCACATCATAGCTCTTCAAAAAAAAAAAAATTAAACCTTTTATTCCAGTGATCCATTACACTTTTGTTATATTTGTTTTTGTTTTAATAATATTGCCAGTGATTAAATTTTATTCTTCCTTTTGGTACGCCATACCCAGCTTCCCCAGATAAAGAAGAATAAAAAATAAAATAAAAATAAAAAAGGATCATCTGATCTGTCTGGCAACGATCTGACACACAGCAATTTGGAATTTAATTCACAACGTTATCCATTTGCACTGACGACAGATTTCCTTTCATCTCCAGGATAAACATTCACTGGTGATCTCTTAGAAATTCTCGGCACAGAAATTCCAAGACACCAGCTTCATATGCCCCTGAAATTAATGAGAATTTCTATCTAGATTTGCAGCCTTGTTTTTAACAGTCTTTCGGTGGCGAGAATCAGAATAGATGGAATGAAATGATCTCGACAGTGCGACTCCCGATATTTTCTCATTTTCCATTGTACTTACACGCCACGATCGATTGAAAGTGGAAACGCTACACAATACAGTGACGCCGCTACGTGCCGGCAGCTTTGAAAGCAGTTCGTTTCCCTTTCAAAACCCTGGAAAACACGACTTTCTTATGGTTTCCTTTGTTATGACTTCCTTCCTTGCCATGACATGTTTGCACCACAGATATACTTCAGATTTATAGAATTTTCAGAAAACTAACCGAGCTGCAAATATAAATGTCGAGTCAGACATTTGCGATTTTGTATGTGTGCCACTCACAAAAAAAAAAAAAAAAAAAAAAAAAAAAAAATCGCACAAGGCCTTATGTTGGAATGAGGGGCATCAGGGCTGCTGGAGCAAAACACTAAACAGAACATGTGCTGTTTTTGGAGCAGTGTCGAAGGACAAGGTGCAGAAATTAAATGCCTGCATGCCTCCAGCGATGCATTTTTACTGAATACATCCTTCTCTCAGACAGTACTGCACTTTTTCTTTTTTTTTTTTCTTTTTTTTTTTATGCATCCCACATCTCATCATGGAATAAACCCTTCAAATGTGCTCCACGAGAATCATATGTCAAATAACGTCTTCCTTGCTTGAATCTTAGTTAGGGGAATTTTTTTACTTGCTAGTTGAGACTCGGGCTCCCCATGTCCCTGTTCTGGGACGTATTTGGCTTCTTCTTCTCCTCCTCCTCGGTCTCTCTCAGCCTGCTTTGCATGCGTCTCGTCCTTGTTTCTCCCAACCCTCTCCCACTGTCTCGCCTCCCTGTCTATCCTCACTGCCTATTTTGTTCCACACGGACAGAAGTTGGCAAAACATCGCCTGCCAAGAGGCTACAGAGTTAGAGTAAAAGTTACCAATAACAATAAAGTAGATACAACAGATAAAATCTGTGTCAGAGGGCAGAGAAATAATCAGGAGAGTGACAAATATTGTTAACACCCTATGAAGGCTTACAAGTTTAAAGCTGTTTTGCGATAAGATCCTGTGAAAGAAAAGCATTATCCGCTCGTATGAGTCCAGTCTTTCCCCCCAACATACCCCCGGCTGGTGGGGGGGTGGGGGGGAATCGCTGAGCAAGCCGGATAAAAATCACTACACTACAAGCCTACTTGTCGCTACCAAAGTTAAACAACTTCAGGAAAACTTTGGAGAGAGCGGTGCGACAGGAATATATACCAAGGTCTCCCCGAGGAAGGAGATATGAGAGAGCATATGCCCGGCGAGATGAGCGCTTGAAACCGGGGTGTCGGCTTCTCCCGCGACGCAGCCTTCGAACAGCCCCGCCGCACCCACGCTCTACCCTTGGCTCTTCTCCCCTCCCCCCTCCCCCCAAGCCCCCAGCTTTCATTCGGGCAAACAACAGCACCGCTGACTCCGCTGCCGTATGAAATATTCATAGCCGAGATAAAGGGGATGTAGCCGAAAGTCTGTGCATACCTTTCTGTATGCCGTTTGCACCAGTGGGACGCTCTGAGCCGGTTAGGTGTTCAGGGCTGGTTGTTTGTGCGCTCCTGAGGAGGAAGCAGAATCAGTGGATTAGAACCAACAGTGGAGCTCGTGGGAGAAATAGTTAAGCATAAAGACCTTCAGAGCTGAGGAAAGTTTCACAACTCAAAAGGTCCAAATAAAAGTGCAGAGTGAAGGGCATTCGTTTCTGTGGGATACGTAATCGTACTCCTCCGGTTCCCCGTTGGTGTACGTCTGAAAGCAATGGCAACGTTGGCAAGCAAACAAGCACTTAATCCCCACCGATTTCAGCTATTTTTAATTTTTTTTTTTTATTTTTTTTTTTTTAGACACGGTTAAATCTAGTCTAAGTCTGGGCTTAATTTAGATTGAAATGGTGCGACTTCACCTGCAAACAAGCAGCTTAGTCTGGAGAACGCTTCAATGTGGCCTGATTAATACAATTTTTGTAACGAATTTTAGAACAAAGTTCTTTCAGAGAGAAATAAAAGACAACCCGGTCTGGTCTCAGAAATGCGCGATACATTTGCTGCTGCCAGGGGTGGCACAACAAGTTATAAGGTTTTTGGGTATATAACTTTTCTCACATATTACCATTTTCTCCTAAGAGGCACTGTCTGTTTGCTCAGATTATCTTTGTCTGATTAAAATTTAACTTTGTCATCCAAAGTACTTTTTGCTCAGTGGTCGTTCCTGGGCTTGTAGAAACAAAGGAAGCCCTGATGCTTTGATTTCAAGCACCGTGACTTGTAGTTCATTTGAAGCATTTCTGTTGGCACACTGTCTCGGATTTTGGTAAAGAGATGTCCAAACATGTTCCCTGCAGAAATATACCGTTTGCTGTAAAAGCCAGTCTGTTAGCAGAGGACAGCAAGAGATTGTCATTGTACTATAAAATTGTAAAAAGAAAAAAGCATAGTTTTATTTTATTTTATTTCTTTTACATGTGCATATGCATTCACACCCACGCACGCACACACAAGATGCAAACTGTGATTTTTTTTTTTCTCAACGTTAGCACTGAAGTTCTCTTACAAATCTTCTCAATTCTAAAACTAGAACCTCGTTTCCGTTTATTAACATATGCGTCAATGGTCTAGTAATTGAAGAAAACGGTGCATATCAATGAAAAGGAAAGACTGATTATGCAGTGACCATCTCTTAAATCGTAAAGAACTTGATTGTTTTAAAGAAACGGATCAAACAGAATCCTCAAGTTGCTTCAAAATGTCCGGCTGTTCTGGTCTGTAGTTTGTCCCGATACTCCTGACCAGCCTTTGCCTACTAAGCTATGCTACAATCCTCCGTCTTAAACAGCAGAGGTTGCTTTGTTTTTTTATTGCAATATCTAAATTAGCTTTCATATGTCAGTCTTTTCACATATTGTAGGGCTATGAACTTTGAGGTTTAAATGCCAAGTGAGACTTTGAGAGGCTTGAGATGCAACTCTGAGCTCACAAGGAGTAGGATTGTTGCTTTTCAGGGATCAGCAACAGGAAAAGTTGCAGTTTCACTCTGAACCCAGTGCTGTTCTTTGCTGGAATTACTGGGCACAAACCACTGTGTGGGTAAGGTCAGTATCAGATTCTAATGGGATGATAAGCTTGGGTAAAAAAAAAAAAAAAACATCACATTTTAAAATGTGTTGAGATATTTGTGCAGAAATGCAAAACAAAAAATATCTTATATTTAAAAAAAAAAAAAAAAACACAAAACCAACAGCTACGTCTACTGTTGCTAAAATAACATTTTGGTTTTTTATATATCGTCTTTTTCATTTTTATTTACAGACTAAAGCAAAAATAAGGAGTAAAACCACATGAAATTTAACATAATTTTTTTTAAGTCTCAGTTTTGCAGAGTATTACATCTTTTTGCTTGATCTGATCTTTAGAGAGCAGCATAAGCATCCTTCGCTGGTTAGTGTCATTTTAGTCATGCTACTCCTTCAGGTGAGCCAGTAGGGACAGGAGATGAGAACTAAAAATCTCACTAAAGTTTTGTGGCATTTATCATAGTGATGATTAAAAAAAAAAAACTATTTGTTAGTCGCTTCCCCTCCGCCCCCCATTAATCTAATAATCATAAAGTTTTGAGATTTGGTGCTGCAACTATGCTGTTATAAAGTATAAAGTAATTGTATTCAATTGTATCTTAAGCATGTTTTTGTGGCTTGCACAGATCGCATAGAGATTATCAGAGTTCTCATGGGTTCACAAATTCTTTTTTCTTTTTTTCTGATGGCAATAAAATAAGGAAAACTGATCATCCCTACTAGCTAATCTACAGTTTAACAGACATCTTGTCTTAATGAGAATGATGGGTGGGGCCGTTTTAACTCTACATCGTTACTGGTTATGTTTTTCTCAACCACCGTATGGCACTTTACAGTAACAGGTCAACACTGCACTTCTCTATGCTTGATGCAGCTTTGGAAAATCCTGGCACCTTTTACCTTTTTATGCATCAGACTAGTAATCATACACTCTGCCAAAATCAAAGCTTTCTGAGCTTGGTTGCAACGGACTCATGCTTTTGTGCATATTTTATTTTTAAACATATTTTTACAGTGGGTGGGCTGCCTAGTAGAGCCGTTGAGGTTCTGCCATTGGTAGTAATAATTTGCTGGAATGCAGCAGATGATTCTCAACTAATTAATGCTGTGGCTGCAATTAATTTCTTAAACCCCCACTGTGTAAATGCGCACACCGAGTATAGCGCAAAAACGTTCTGGATGACTCGTCTAATGAGCACGACGTGTGTGTAAATGCTACGGCGGGTCTATAAAAGGAGAATCGAGTTTTATTAACTCTACAGCTACGCTTTTTAACTTAAAAAGCAGTACCTGTCCAGGAGCGCAGCAGCAGGTTCGCTGGGGATTTCAGGAACAGGCCGGTGCCTTAACCGGTAGGAGCGGGTAAGTCGCGGGCCGGCTGGTTGTGCCTCGTAGATTGAGTTTTCCACCATCTCACCATAAAAATCCTCTTGGTCTTCAGCTAGCACTAGACGGAGAGCATCGGTTGCAGAGGGCACAGAGTCACAGTTCCACTGACACTGCTCTTCTGAAGAGGCCTCGAAATCGGAGGGCGTTTCCGAGGTGGGAAGCGATTCATTGCTGCTGCTCGAGAGCATGGAGGTAGGAAAGCAGGGACGTGAGGACACAGACGTCTGTGCAAGCTGGAGGTTTCGTGGGGCAGGTACTGGTGGAATAATATGTCGGCGACCGGGCTGGTTCTCAGGATCTGGTGTTAGTCCTGCACCTGCAGGCAAAGTCTGACTCCCTTCCACATTATAGTCCCTGTTCTCCTTCGGTTGGTTATGTTGACAGGACACCCCCGTGCTTCGGTAATTACGGAAAACGTGTCTCGGGAGTAACGGTGGCTTCTTTTGATTCCCATCACTCTCCCGAGTATCCTGCTCGCTTTCACCTCTCTCTCCACCCTCTTGCTTCAACCCTTGTGCCTCCAAACTCCAGAGGATTCGTTTACGGTGGCCGGTCGGCAGCACCTGGAGCTCCAGGAGTCGCTCATCTGTGAGTCCTCTGCAGTCTTCCACAACCCGATATCCAGCCTTCTGGAAGAAGGAGATGTACTGCGACAAGCGAAGGGTCATCAGCCACTCCTCGATATTGTATCGAGATTCTTGAGGCTCCAACATGGTGCTCTAATCCCACGTCTGAAGCTTTAGCAAGACATGGAGAACAAGGAGGCCACCTTCACACTGTGGAGACACACAAGACAACATCAACAGATAGGCGATACATTTTTTTTTTTTTTTTGCCTTGTTAATGTGTAATTAAAATAAAAGGTACCACAAAGGGGATATACTTAACACTAAATGGCCATATCAGGTTTTATGGTGCACAGAAGTTCTGCAGGTGTAAAATTCAATGCTGGGGCTTGTAAAGGTATTTTCTGCGAGAACAAAATTGTATCTAATGTAAACCAACATAAAAAGTCTGAGACAAACCAACGGTTCAATTTCTTGCCATGCTTAATCAGTCGGTGACCAGAGCTAAGAGGTTTTCTGCTTGACGATCGTAACAAGGTTAACCGTTTTGATTGTGGCTTCCATCAGACCGTCAGTGCATTTCGCCCACCGATGGCAGGAAAGTAGCTCAGGTTAATCTCAAAGTTTTAGGTTACAATAAATAAGTTGAAAGTAAAAAAAAAAAAAGGAACACGTTTAATACATTCAGATTGTGATGCGTGCATTTTTGTTTTAAAATGCATATTTGAAAAAAAGTCTGCCAAATGTTTCCAGTGTGGAACTAATGTTTGATCTGCCGTTTAGGATAGATCGATAATTTCAAGAACACAATGAATGAATGAATGAATCTGATCCTTTTGAACTTTCACCCTTAATATACGTGTTGTATTTTGTTTAAACCCGTTGGAAAACTACAGCGAGGTAGCTAGCATTTTGCTTTCAGAAGAAAATAGAAAAACTAACTCTTTTTTTTTTCTATTTTAATTTTGCATTAACCGAGTCAACAGTTCAAAAAAGATTAGTCTTCTCGATATTTTTTTTCTATATATCCTAATCAAGGAGCTAAACTATATGGAATAAATATGTATTAAAATCCATACACGTTTTATTTGGATAGCTTTCTCTGTTCAACAACCAAGAGAATATAAACAGATTTTCCAGTTACTCTAAAACATTTTACTTTGAATAACCAACATGTATGTTTAACTACAAGTTAAAGAAATAATTGTATGCAATATAATAGTTCTAAGTGTGAAACTGGCACTAGTCTTAAACCACTATTGACAAGTGGGAGAACTCAGCAATACTTGGAGAGAGGTATAAAGGCACACCGAGGTTTTAACAAGTGACGGAAACCATTAAAACTGATCCTTGTACCGTCATATAAAACGGAATGACAGGAAAAGTGACCAAAGTTTTTTCTGGCTGTACGGATCCAGGAGCAGAACGCAGAACTACCCCGACATGTCGCTGCTAAACTGGCAGAAAGATTGCACTTCTATGTTTCCCCCCCCCCCGCACAAACGAATTTGGCTGCACGACAAAGTTACAAACTTCTTGCTCGCTGAAAACGCTACCCCGTTGCTGCTAATAAGCCAACACTGTTTTAAAACTAAAAACTGGCAGGTTACAGGCTGGTTGGCAAGCTGTTGAAATAAAGGCAAAAATCATGTTATAAAAAGGAACTTGGTATCATTACACAAGGGTATGCTGTGAAAAAACTCATGCAGGCCAAGTCAAAACAAAAAGAATAAAAATGCCTCGGTTCTCGCATCTCAACTGTTGGGCTCTGTGCAAACAAGCAACTTTTATGTAAAAAAAAATAAAAATAAAAAAAATACAATGACAATTTCAAAGTTGGTTTCACACTTTAGTCTTACTCGAGGCAGTTGTCACAAGAAATAGTTTGGCACATCACTGCGTCCAATCACAAAACAGTAGGTCATGGGCAGAGTGTTAACTGTTCGACTTGTTTCTGGTTTTTGTTTTGCTCAGTTTTTATCAGATAATTTCAAGTCATGTTTAGTACTATGCAACAATGACAAATAAAGCCAAGTCAGAGTAATGTACAACTAGCAAACAGACCTACATTTACAATACCTTTGGAGGCGGCAGCAGGAAACAGCAATAGCTCTGATGAAACAGCAGCTGACATCAAAACTTAAGCTTTACCAGAATGAACCGGCATGTTTTTCTTCTTCTTTGCCGATACGCTAAACCCTGTGGGAAAATCTAGCTTCTTACACACACACACACACACACACACACACACACGCACACTTGAAACTCACAGGGAGATGCATAAACATCAGCTTCAAAATATGTCCACTTCTCTTTTAGGTTACAAAGCTGCCACTCACAGCGGACCTGTACCGCTACTTCTGCTTTTGAGAAACATTCTTCAGGCGCTCGTGAATTTACTCTAAAAGGATGTCTCAAACGGTGAACAGAAACTTGCTTCCAGTTAGCTTACTTACGAAAGCAAAATGAGATTTTTTTTTTTTAAGATCGTAAAAAACTGTACGCCCCCCCCCGCACCCCCGACATGGATGCGACTGCAACAAGAGCTGCAAGTGGCTGTGTGAGAATAAGCTGGAGTCAAGTCTTTGGAGGTAGCCTAGTACCGTAGCAGTGGTGTAGAGAGCCAGCTACACAAAGAAGATACTAAACCACAGACATTAATAAAGAGAAGGCAGAGGAGTCTTAATCTACAGCTACACTGCCTTGTTATCAAAGCCACACATCAGCTTCAGAGAGAGAGAAAAGGAGAAAAAGAGAACTCAATCAGCTAGGTTTGCACATGCCTCGTGAGTATGAAGACATATTTAGCAACAAAAAAAGGTGGTGATGTGTTTTGCATCATGTTCCTGCTGCACGACCCAGCTCAAGGCCCCAAACCAATGGTCAGACTGGTTTTTCTGAAATGTTTTCTTGTTTTGCACGCATTTAAGAAAAGCACTGACCTGAGATTTATGTGGTACGTTATACCAATAATAAAGTTTGACCTTAACTGAGGCCTACAGTGCTATCGCTCTGGGATTTCTCGTGACGTCCCACAAGAGCAGTTGATGAACTTTCGGTGTACAGCCGGCTGCTTCTACGCAGGTTTACCGCCGCTTCTTGTTTTCTCCATTGCTGAATAGTTCTCATTGTGTACCATCAGGAATCTCTTAAAAAAAAAAAAAAAAAAAACACCTTGGTAAAACTCTCCAGATTGATACATGTTGGCAGCTTTGTTCGCTTTTTGAGATCGTTTTGCCTACTTCATGCAGTCAAACAGCTTTCGTTCGACTGCTTTCTTGATTCTACTGACTTGAGGAGTAAAGTTCAAGCCTGGATGTGGCTAATGAAACTGAAACAAGCTTTTCAAATAAAGCGGTTAATCACAGATACTTGATGATTTAACAAGGACAAGGGATTACTTTTTTAAAAACAAGTTAGTTTGGATAGTTTTTTCTTATCATGCTATTGGAATATAGCATGTTGCATTTACTTTGGTAACTTGAAACACAACTGCGCAAAAGAAAGTTGCAGGTACTGTTGTGCGGTTCAATCACTGCGTGAGTCACAGTATGCACGTCCATGCATGCACACAAATACAAAACTGTACAATGCCACTGCTTTCTGTGCATCTCTTTGAACAAAGTCCACCCTGTGTTTTCTTCCTTGTTTGAGAGTAATATTACCCGGGTGTGTTTCACATCAAGCTCAGGCGCCCCGAAACCTTAAGACATTCTCCAAACGGTTCCCTTAATATGCCATGCTACTTAAAACTCAAGTAAAATAGATTATTAATTAGATTAATAGCCGTGGAGGTACGCTGAGGTTTTTTTTTTTTTTTATGGGAGTGTTTTCATTGAGCAATCCACGTGTGGTGCTGCTCAAGCCCTGGTTTCACTTCGGGATGAACGGTCTTACACCGAAAATATAATGTAAATGTCACCTATTTTAAAAAACCGCTAAACGCAGCCTGGTCGAGAATCCATATCATACGTCACTACTTACGTCCTCTCCTCTAACGCGGACGTAAGAAACTAATCTCTCTTTTTCTTTCTTTTTTTCTTCTTTTTTTTTGTACTAAAGGTGGTGTATTCCGCCCGGTCTTGATTCGCTTTTTGAACAAACGTACCACTCGAGGACGTGTGTGTGTGTGTGTGTGTGTGTGTGTGTGCAGCTGGGTAAGAAAAGCTTACCTGCAACTTAAGAACAGAAAGAAACTTCCGGCATTTTATCCGCACACCTTTACTTCCCTCGAGTCTTTTTCTAATAACGCTGCTTTGAATTTCAACCCCAGAGTTCAAGTCACTCGGCTGTTTCCGTCATTGAGTAAAATGAGCTCCACGCCCATCAGGGAACCATCCCCCCCTTAACTTCTACAAAAAAAAAAAAAAAAAAAAGTCATCAGTGTTTATTGTGACACTTACCAGCAGTTAAGATGACCCAGTATAAGGACGTGACATTGTTAGAGAGAATGGCGAGATGTCGTTGTTCAGAGCGCACAGGAATGTGTGAAGTTTTTCTGGGTATGCTGACATGCCTCTGCCTGATCCCGATGCTGCAGGCTATGGATTCAGCACAGGCAGGAATGCAGCCGGCAACACGCTGGTACAGCAATGAAAAATCATTAAAACGCAGCTACTTCCCATGTAGACCCTACGATCTGAAATGTAGAAAAGTCTGATATTTACTTTCTTTGTTGTTGTTGTTGTTGTTGTTGTTCATTTATTCCATGGGGAAAGAAATCTGCCATCAAGAGAAAAAAAAAAACGCTTTACATTTTCAGCTGATCAGAGGGTTCTCGTGTTAATCAATAATCCATGACTTCCTGCAGCCACTCTGTAGGAAGTCAGGTCTCATAATTCAAGTAGAACAGGAAATGGCTATAAGTGAGCAGGTAGAAACATCATGATAGAGTTACAGAGAAATTAGAAGTCTGGATCAGACTTTGGTGAGCGGCAGAACAAAAAATAAACACATTTTTGTTTCTTCTGACATGCCATGAATATGTCTACACCATTATCATTTTTAATCATTTTATTGTTTAATTTCTGAAGAGGATCTAAAAAAAAAAAAAAAAAAAAAAAATCTTTTTTTTGTGACAAAAAGGGGTTTTTTCCCTTTTCTCACTTTTTT
>NW_015115254.1:17349-21885 GCF_001443285.1 Poecilia latipinna | reverse complement strand
AAAAAAAAAAAAAAAAAAAAAAAAACTTGTCTTTTGAATCCAAAGTGGGTCTTTACCCTTTTCAGCATTTTTTTAATGTTCCTAGTTAAATCTAAAAACTAAATTTTACAAATTTAATGCACAGAGAGAATATTTTTAGGATGTTTCCCAGGATATCTTGCTGAGCCAATCATATGCTCAGAAAACAAAGAACAAAAGGGGAAGCACATTTCAACATGACCTTATGTGAATCTAAATGCTGCGGCGTTTTATCAGGATTTATTGGGGTAAAAGGACCACGCAGTGTGGATCGTGTTGTGAATAAGTGGTCTGTGAAGAACTGCACTTATTTTGCTTGTCCACATGATGGAGACAGAGTACTGCAGGTTCTGTGGGACATAGAAACAAATCATAACAATATCTAATGTTCACTACCATGCATCGAAACAAAGCCAACCCAAGAAGGAGGCATAAAAGTTAAAACATTTTTTTATTATACTTGCTTTTATTAAGAAGATTTTTCATTTAATATTGTGATATGCAGAACTCCAAAACCACCAACCTTGAGGGAACTTAAATGTCTTGCGTTGTTACATATCAGAGTGGAATTTTAGTACATAATGGATGCTTTAACTGCTTTTAAAAATGTAGGTGAAACTTGGTCTGAAGAAACAGTTTTATAGTCACTGAGATATTCGCATACAAATTTATGCGAATAAATTTGTACGTGAATTTATTCGCATACAAATTTTTTTTTGTGATTTCTACAAAAAATATATATATATATATATATTCACACTCCTTAATTTGTTTGAAGCCACCAGATTCGGTGTGTTGTATTTGGAAACGTGTTATTTGATGAGCATAAAGAAGCACACTGCGTTAAAGCAAAGACGAAATAATCCTACAGGGTTTTCAAAAAACGTCTTACAAAATGCAAAGTGTGGAATGCATTTGTGTTATTCTAATACCCCTAAATAAAATCCAAGAAAATCAATCTCGGTGTGGATCCAGCTCTTTTGTGAAGGCCTCAGAGTTTGGAATTGAAAACTTGGAAAACTGAGTATCTTTTCTTTCCATGTCAAAGATAACCACTGCCTTGTGTTGGTTGGTTTATCACATATAATGCCAGTGCTCTGCATACATTTGCAAGGTACTTCATGTGTTCCGACAACAGAAACTCCTAAAACTCCTCAGGAAACTTCGAAAACGATGCCCGGCGCAGTGACAGGACGGCTCAAGGCTTCGCATTGCAATGAAACCTTCTAAAGATGTAATTTACGGCACGTTTAGCACACGTGAATCCCTTGCAAACTACCAACGTTGTGATTATTCAGGATAGAAATACCCCTAAAATTGGGTTCGAATTCCTGAGCAGCTCCAGGTTGCATCTCCTTTCTGCTCACTCATGCAGTAAAACTGTGGAGCAGAAAAGCAGAAGATGACAATAGAAACAAGTTTTTCCTCTCATAAAGTTTTTCATTGGTGTGGCTTCTCTTTTTGTCCAACCCTGTCCCGCCCGCCCTTTGGGTGGGGGGTGAGTGGGGTATCACCTTAGCAACATTTTTTACTGCCGTCAGCCGTGTGAATGCAGCTTTTGGCTCCCGCTGGGACAACGAGGGCCACGCCAACATTCACTGCCGGTGGCACCAAAACCACACACAGCTGGGCTTATATTCATGTGAATAAAGAAGATTGAAAGGGAAGACAACAACAACAGCGGAAAAAAAGGGCTCCCTGAGAGAATTTCTGTCTGTCAACTTTGTCATTTTCCAGTTTAGCATGGATACAGACCAACCTGGAAATCATCAGATCAACGAAGCAAACTGTCCTCTCGGCACAAACACCGGGGACGGTCTGCTCATCACTTTGGAAAAGGGCTCTCAAGAAAAAAGGGGCTGTGGATTAGCATTTGGCAACAGGGAAGAAGGGAAGTGCAGGCCAGAAGAAATCAAGGAGGAGGACAAGGGGGGGAACAGAAGTGTCGTCAGAGAGCAGAAGGAGAAGGTTGTGGAAGTTCTGAAAGAGCTGAATGAGTTTCATGCGGAGATACTGACAGATTGGAGGAAGGTTATTCACGAATGCGCCGGCATGCTTGAAAAGTTTCCACAAGGGTGCGATGAACATCACGCTGCCTCTACAAAAGGTACCGTGTGTGGGTTGTTGTACGAGAAAACTTGAAATATCATAAACATATTTATTTTTAAGCAATTGATTGCGCCCTTGAAGCTGGTTTTATTTTATTAAGGTACAAAAACTCCAGCGATCATGAGAGGTGACACTCTGGACAGGTCGCCAGGCCGTCACTGGGCTATTAAAAGATGAATTAATTTTGAGACTTCCCCCCCCCTCTCTTTTGGAAAGATGCCAGTGAAAGTATTTAGTGTCAGAATTATCTAAATAAACCCTACTGGTCATTTTCTGGTCCAAACCCTTTGCAACGTTGACATGAGTAAGACAAGAGAGAAGAAATGCAGACTCACTTCCAATAAATTTATCTTTCTGTCAAAACGCTAAGCTGGCATTTCAGATATAGTGAATTCTATATTCACTATATGACGCAGCCTATGACAAAGGGGACAATAAAGGCACTACGTTAATCTCTCGTGAACCTGTTTGCATGTTTACAAACTGGTTTTTATTTGATTTCAGATGTTTCAGAGTATAAAACTACATCCCGTTCAGAATCCGATGGCATTTTGAGCGTTGGGGAAGACATGGAGGACCTCCTGGACAGAGTGACCAAAATCATTCCAAAGCTGGACGCCGCAGTGCTCCAGTTATCCACGCTCGAGGAGTCGGCTGCCGCCTTTCAGGAACCCAGAGACGAGGACGTTCCAGATCAAACGGAGGATGTCATGAAGCAGCGATCTGAATATAATCTGGAGCTCAGAGAAGAAGTTCAAGATGCTCAAAATGAAGAAAACACCCTGGACTCTGGATTCAACAGTTCAAACTGCAGCACGGAGAAAGAGACCGAAGAGAAAACCAGCGTCGGAGGTCAAGAGAAGGATTTTTACAATCAGGCTACTTCACTGGAAGCAGAGGAGAAAGACAGAGAGAATAAAACTAAGCGGGGAACAGAAGAGAAATGGATTACAACATGGTAGGCTGCCACGACCATCGCAGTGTTTTTATTCTAACTTCTTCGACTGGGCCATTCTGATACATGACTATGCGTTTTATGCAGCTGTAGGTCTGTCTGCATATTTAAGGTTGTTGTCCTTTCAGAAGATGAACTTCTGCTCTGTCCTCAAGTATTTATGCACCCTAATTTGATTCAGTGACATTTTGTCACGGTAACCTGCTTTGAACGTCTCCACAACCTTCTCCTTGGCCTGTTTGCAGCGTTCTTTGGTCTTCGTGATGCTTTTAGTGTCTCTGATGTTCTTTAAAAAACAAAAAAGAAACCTCTGAAGCAGAAAAAAATGATGGAATTGTACTGAGATTAAAAACCCGCAGGTGGTTAGAAAGTACAGTATGTGACTTCTCAAGGCAGTTAATGGCTTTAGATTTGATTTAGCAAAATTAAAGTAAAATTTTACTTCACAAAATACGACACACTTTTCCTATTTTTAATTAGTAAAAAAAAAAATGAACAGAAAATAACAACTGTTTGTTCATGTTCCACAGTTGTGCGCTACTTTGCTACAGCTAATTATATAAAATACCAACTTTGTTTTGTGAAAATGCAAAAAATGTTAAAGGGTGTGGATACTTTTTTTATAGGTTGCCTTTTATATAAGTTTAACTAAAGTTATATTGGAAAATAATTCAAATTCCATTATTATTATTATTATTATCATTATTATTATAGAATAAAAGAACATTCTGATGACAGAAACATTTAGCATCTTGTTCTCAAAAGAAAAAAAAAAGAAAAACATGCAGCTTGCTTTTTTTTTTCTAGAAATAAATGGGAGCTTTCTCCTTCATTTCTTCTGCTCAGTGATTCAGACAGAAACGCAGCAGCGCGTTATCACACAGCCCCGCATGTTGACCTCCTGGGCTCCACACAGCCAGATAGTTTTTGTACAGTTCACTGTCAGGTCAGTTGTTGCATTTGTGCAAAAAAAAAAAAAAAAAAAAAGCCAAACACATCATGAGAATTTGGTTCAGACGGACAGACCGAGTCTGGCAAAAGCTGATATGAGGGGGTAGGGGGGGGGGGACGTGTACCACTCTCCCTCCAAATAGTTCTCCCCCAAAAAAATGTTGCTCGAATCGAAGATGAGTGCAGGCAGTCACCCATATACTTTATTGAAACTTGCGCTTAAGAGCTTTAAAGTACGGAGCCCCTAAGGGGACATGGAGGAAAAAAAAAAAAGGAAAGAAATCCCGACTTATTATCGCGAGATCCCGAGAAACTAAGTCGAGATCTCGAGATCCCGACTTATTATCGCGAGATCCCGACTTATTATCTCGAGATCCCGACTTATTATCTCGAGATCCCGACTTATTATCTCGAGATCCCGAGAAACTAAGTCAAGATCTCGAGATCCCGACTTATTATCTCGAGATCCCGACTTATTATCTCGAGATCCCGAGAAACTAAGT
>NW_015115254.1:0-14101 GCF_001443285.1 Poecilia latipinna | reverse complement strand
AAAAGTTAGGTGTTGGTGTCTAGACTTCATTGCTGGGTTGCTCGCATTAATAAGTCGGGATCTCGAGATAATAAGTCGGGATCTCGCGATAATAAGTCGGGATCTCGCGATAATAAGTCGGGATCTCGAGATCTCGACTTAGTTTCTCGGGATCTCGCGATAATAAGTCGGGATTTCTTTCCTTTTTTTTTCCTCCATGTCCCCTTAGGGGCTCCGTATTAAAGTGCTCTTATCTGTGCGGTGTGTTGCAAAATCTTTGTTTTCGTGTGTTCTGAAAACGACGCTCAGGCTCACCGGTGAGACGGACAAAGCGACGGACGCGTGTTTTGTCAGGGCGCCTGCCGGAGCCCTGACATGCGAGGCGGCCGACACCCTGAGCTGCCTGATGGCGGGCGGCTCGGAGGAGCTCGTCAGCAGAGTGATTCGTGTCAAAGTTCGGGACGGAGACGGCTTCCGCTTCCCCGTCACCGTGGCCGTGCCCTTCTGCGTGCGCCATCGCAGCGGCCACAGAGAGGTTGCGGTGAAGGTCGTTGACGAGGAGGAGAGAGTCAGCTACATCGCCCCGGCGACGACGGAGGAAGTGCATGGAGGCCAAAAGGTGTTGCTTTTTTTTTTTTTTCCCTGCTGGCGTAGACAGTTTCCTGTTTAGCTTCCTACTAAATAGAAAACAATTGTTTGACATCAAATGTGATAAGGCTTTTCCTATTTTGGTTCAGTCCGAAATGACTACTCAAACACTTATTTATAACACTTTATTCCAAGTTGGAATTTTACACACATTCCTTTGTATTTGATGGGGCTACTACTAAAATGTACGAGTTGTAAAAAAAGGTATTTGTCCACCTTGTCAACATACACCTTTTCTGATCTGCCTACAAATAATTTAAGATCTCAGGGCTTTTTTTTATTGTCACTTTGCAATTCTCATCTTTGTTGTCATTAAGTTAATTTGAGTGTATTTTGCTGAGGGTGATTTTTTTATGTTTATATTTTGAAGATCTGTGTGTGTGCCCAAGATTGCTGACATCTTAAGATGTCACTTCGGAGCTTCCACGTGATTTTATTTCGTTTGGTAACCAGCATAACTCCGCTTAACAAAAGAAAAAGTTATATTTAGCAAAGTTACAGCTAATTTACAGCAAGGCAGCTACTTCACAGAGCCCCAACCACTGTTTACAAAGATTTAGCTTGCAAAATACACAAAACGGACATGTGCAAGTTGATTGATGGATAACTTTATCAATATACTATTATTTCATGAAATGCAAACTAAATATGATGCCTTTCCACTGCAGTGATATGTTGTGTTTATGTTGTAATTTCCCTACAGCTGTATACCTTTTCTTTTTTATTTTTTACTTTATCTTACTACTTAATGCAATGAAAATAATAATTATATATATATATATATATATATATATATATATATATATATATATATATATATGTTTTATATACTTTACAGGGTTGCTTTGCAGAGGTGAAGGTGTACTCCTTGGGCATATTTGCTGTAGTTTCACGTCCAAAAAGAGAAATGTACAACGTTCCCAGGAAGGGGTTGTCACTAAAAATCCCCATGGACCCTCGGATCTGTCTGGACTACCTCCCAGGATCCTTCACTGCTCCAGTAATGGCCCAAACAATGGTATGGAGAGAATAAGCTGATCACCAAACCTTCTTTTGTAGAGTGGGAGGCCTGACCGAGTGCATTAACACATAAACAGATTGTTCTGAAATGGTTGAAACATTTTGAAATTCAGAGTAGAGAGGAGGAAGAAAGACGGGCAGCTTGCAGTTCAAGAGATATGCTGTCGCAGATGTTTGCTGTGCAGAAAGAGAACAAGAACAGCTGCACGGCGCATTTCAATGTACACGCGAGTCCAAACATTCCCGAACTGACGTCGCTGCAGCAGTTTGCTGCTTGATCTCGCGTCAAGAAACATCAGCTCCCACCCTGCTCGGCTCCGCGTTGATTAAGCAACCTGCTGTCGGCGAAATTAAAGCGTCAGGAGAAACGTGTCCTCATATCATTCAGCGTCTCCGTCCGAGTCGTGCCAAACAGATGTTTGCTCATCTGTCTCAGGTCCAGCCGGTGGACGCCGTCCTTCTGGCGGCCGTCAAGTCCAGGAACGACGCCTACGAGTCGGTGGTGTCAGCCAGCCCGCTGCTCCACCTCACCCACCCTAAGTCGCAGCCACTTAGGAGACCCCTCACGATTACGCTTCCGTGTCCGCCAAGCTATGAGAAAAAGGAGGGAAAAAGGAGGAAGGAAAGAAAAGCACACCAGGTTGGGGCTCCTGGTGATCCCTCGATTCCCTCGGGCAAAACAAGGTGGGTCAAAAGTGCAGGAACAGTAAGTCGTCTTTGTCGTTTCTTAGTCTCGTTGCTAAGCTGGTTTTGTCTTCCGTGTCTCTATCAGAATCCTTGGTGCTTATCTGAGATCTAACGAGACGTCCAACGAGTTGCTGGTTGTTCTCGGCTCAAGAGACAAACAGTGGACTGTCCTTGAGAAAATAGTCACCAGGAACCAAAAGAACGGACTGGTGTCCTTTGATCTGATAGAAAACTTTGACAGGTTAGTAAAACGACATCCTGGTTATTTTTTAGTTATTTAATTTGCTTATTTGAGCTGCGTGGTGGCACATTGGTTCAGTCAGGTCTTTGTTTTTTGCAAGGCGTTCACCTGTTCTCCTGATGGAGGCGTGGGTTCTGCCCAGCTACCCCAGATTCCTAAGATAAGCGGCTACAGACAATCGTTGGATGGTTGAACGGATGTTTTGCTTTTCTGAAGAGAGAAAACAAACAGAATTTAGATGTAAGCTGGAACGTATATGCTGAGAAAACATTAATTGTCCGAAGTGAGACAGTTAAATTTCCTTATTCAAGAATGGCAGGAAGTGCTCTTCGCATACAGTAATCCTTACGAACAAGTTTCAACCGTCAAGCTGTTGATTTCATCCAAATTCAAATAACTTGGTGGCAGTATTTCTTTCTGTAGTATATGTAATACCATAAACCCATTGACATCCAAAAAAAGCCCACCAGGGAAAGTCAGAGCAGTTTTCTAAGTATTGAGATTCTCACAATGACTTCCTCCAAACACTATTGCTCATTGTTGCCAAGTCAATAACACAAATCAGCAAAGTTCCTGCTGTCAGATGTGGACAAGCTTCACCACGGACACAGTTTCATGTCGTCTTCATCCACCCACCCAGCAAATTATGTTTGCTAGAAACAGTGTAGGGAAACGCTTTAAGGAGCTGAAATAACCTTGTATCTTTCACCACATCTCTCTGTGTGTTTCTGCAGAAGTCGGTCGGTAGTGCTAGCTGATTTGTACAGCTAACACTACAGCTAAGCATCATCTTGCTTCCCCTTCCTCACTTTTACAGTGTCTGTGTGAAGTTATGCTCACTGCGAAGGAAGATGATGTAACTTCTTGTACCTGAACCGAGAATTGAGTACCAGAAAATGTTTGCATGCGACGCTTAAAAAAACCCGAAGTGAAACCGCAGTGGGAGTATTAGTGAAGTTGGTTGTACTTCAGTGAGTTTTCAGACCCGTTCTTTAGAGGCAATGACAGATGGAGAAGTTTTTCACCAATCGGTAATTGGTGAAGATCAACACAAGCTGCTCATGACAGTATATCAAGCAGGGTGGTGCAGTGGGTTTTGCAACCACTGGACCTGGGCCTGATCTAAAGTGGACCCAGTAAAATGTCTACAACACAATGGCTGAGAAGCGAAATGTTGAGCTGCTTCCGTGGTTCAGACTATTTACCTGATTATTTGTTTTAGTGCTGCTTTCAGATGCATAAATTAATGCCCCAAACTTAACTTAAGTGATGTGTCATTAAGAGGTAATGCTATGAGGAACCGATAAACAAATATCAGAGAGGAACTACTTCAAGCTACCTCTGTTGAACTAAAGCTACCAAGTCATAAATATCCTTTTTAAACACCACAAAAATTTTTAACAAGTAACTCTGTCCAAATCTAGCAAGAAATAAAGACTTTAATCACTGCTCTGATACTGGTTCAAAATGTCACGTGAAGTTATCAAAGCACCAGTTATAAAAATGCAGCAGAATACTTCACGGCAATTGCAGACAGAAGTGGATAAATCATGAAAAATTTTTTTTTTGCACACGATTCTTCCACAGCTGGACGGACAATGTGGCTTCAAACATTGTCACTCTATTTTAATCTGTTTTTCATATTTCACCACAAGTTGAAATGGCACATCATAATAAACGTCATCACTAACTAATGTTCTTAAATGCCGCAAACGTTTGCACTAAAAAAACCTAACTTTTTGCATCGTTTAAGAGTTAAGAGAATATGTTTCAGTGCAACATAAAATAATACAAATCAAACTTGCACAATAGACTGCTTGTAGATTAAATTATGATTACCAGCTTTATTGTTCCTTCGTTCCTCATTCTGTTCCTCATTGTGAATCGTTTCATTGACTACTTCCACTTCATTATGGTTTTGTTGCTCTGATCACTTTTAGTCATGAGTAAATCAGTAACCCCTGAACATTACAGTTAAATAAAGCTTACCTTCACCTGGTTTAAAGCGCTTCTATGTTGGGTTTGTGTTGCTTGAATTTCTTTGGGAAGTACTTGGAAACAAAAAAAATAAAAAAACAGAAAATTGAAACCAGTCTTCTCCAGTTGATCGCTGAAAACGACGTTACAAGTGACAAAACCAGCTTTAAGAAGTGATTTTAATTGTTCCCCCCTAAAACTCTTTGTTCTTCTTATCTAAATCAAGCTTAGTGGGGAATAATATATGCACGTTAGGTTATATAATTCCCTTAGCTTCCCCATGAATACATTATTTCTGACTTCCTGATAACAGGCCCTTTTCACTCAGCGGTAATCCAGTCTCTTTTAATGAAGTTAAACTTCTCACGTTTCTATCTGTGCCTCTTCACACCAGACTCCTCGCAGTTCGTCTCCTGTCACCACTGCAGCCTTGCCGCCTCATTGCGCTGGCCGAGGAGCTGGAGGCCTCGGCCTGCCGCCACCCGGTGACCGTCGTCCTCCGGCGTGGGCGGGGCGACCCTCACGCCGTCCTCCTGGCGGCGTTGCCTAGCAGAGACCTCGACTGGGAGCTGAACAGACTGCGGGCGGCCGGTGGCGCCGTGGAGACCTCCTCTGAGATCTCCCTGTGTGAAGGAGATCAGCTCCTCCTGCGCTTCAGTGGAAACATCACATCCACAGGTGGGAGCCCGGCCAGAATCGCACGCCTGCTGGCCTTTACGTGTCCAATAACAACACAAGGGACTGTTCAGAGAGCTTCAAATCAGGTACGATCATAGAATGTTTAGGAGAGATCAACGTCTACGGGTTGTTCTTACTGGTCTCTGGAGAGGATAGTGGTAAGGACACCCTACACTCTTAATGGCTAGTATTACCTTCATTAGCTAAAAAAAAATACTTCACAGATACTTCCTTTATCTACCAGTCTTTGGTATCGCTGTGAGGAAGTTTGCCCCGATCTAAACAACATTACTCCAGAGGTTCTGGGCCTGTTGGCATTTGTTGTTTAAAGTCTCACCCTTGCTCACTGCTTTCCGAACAATTCAGCGACTGATTTCAAATGTTCTCACCGCCCTTACTCTTAACCTGATCCATGTCTTATCTTATCAGTGTGTGGGCATCACATTTCCAGGCTAAACATCAGTTTGGTTAGCTCAGTCAAAACTGATGCAACTATCCTAAAAGGCTTCAACACTGGGAATGTGATGTTTTCATTTTGGGTGAGAGAAGTTGCTTTTACATCCCATGACCTAAAGATGCGGTTTAAAGCGATTATATTCCCTTTTCGTCATACTGCTTTACGCGTCAAGGCAAACATAAGAAGGTCCTCCAATTATGAAAATCTCTTCAAATGTGAACAACAGTTGTAGCAGAGCTTGGCTAAATCAACATAGGCATGCAGGAAATGAAAGCTTTCAGAAACCTTTATAACCAAAAACTAAAAGGGGTGAAGACACAGGAAGTTCAACACAAAAACGTAACAACCCAAAGGCAGAAAAACAACACAGATCCCCAGAAGAACAGAGGAACTGAAAATGGGCTAAACCCAACATAGGCTATTTATAAATAATGATGGAAGATGGTGGAAAGTGAGTGGTAATTTATAGACAAGCCTTCACGGGCCACAGAGAGTATCTAGAAACAAATGTCGTAAAACACATAAGTTCCAGCCGGTAAAGTGAGATTAAAAGAAATCCTTTGCTTTATAGTAGAAGCTTTTAAATGCAACATTTCACAGGGGATTGAGGGGGGAATATTCTTGTACAATTTTGTGATTTTTGCACATGTGCACTCTGCAGCCTTCACACAGAGCAACACGAGTGAGGAGTCACACGAGCGGCTGACCTTTCACTGTCAGCGGAGGAATGAGCTGTTAGTGCGCCTAACCGAAGTGGACCCGTTTGGGAATTACAGCTCGCCTTGCTACAAGGGCACGGCCCTGTTTTATAGAGTCACCAGAGCTGAGCTGGAGCGGAGAGGGGACAAAGCTGTTCCGAAGGATGCAAAGCTCCTGGCAGACCCAGTTTGTAAGCTGCCTCTGAGTTTACCAAAGGTGCAGAAGTCTCGGTAGACATCTTTTTCATTTAGGCAAAAAGACCTTTAAGATCTTTCAACACGTTAAATTTGTGTGATTCCAGAAAGCGAGAGTCATCCATCGGCCGGTTGCCGCCAGAGTGAAGATATCCGAGGAGGCAGGTGGGTGACTCAGTCTGTTGGTGCTGCTCTCGGGTGCATTGCTGAAGTATTTTTACCTCAAGAATTTTTTTTTTTCACATTTTATTAAAATTATATGTTGTGGAGCCAGGGCTGGCCCAGGGAATCTGCGAGTTACGCAGCTGCTTAAGGACCGCCACGCCACCGGGGGGCCCTAGAGATCACCATGATGAAAGAAAAATATTTAAAATGACACTGAATAATACAAACTAAATTATATTGCACGTGGAAAAACTATTAGAATTCTGTATTATTTTTATACTCAACAAAAATATAAACATGCCATGTCAAATATTGTTGCCATGTGGAGTTAGCAACTGTAAATTAGCACTTGTTGACATTTTATTGTAAAAAAGTAATATTTCTCTTGATTGGTGTACAATTATTTAGTCCAACTTGCTGTTATTGAGCATTACCCAGTGAGTTGTTCTTTTACTCAGTGCATGGGTGGGGCATGTCCTTTATAACATGACAAAATGTGGAAAAGTTGAAGAGGACTGTCTAAACAATTTTTTTAAAATGGTGTCTGTTGCTGTTTTAAAACCTATCAGAGCCTCTCTCGGACGCCCTTCTCCTCTGGCTGTCTGGGGAGCTGTCTCCGGAGGAGACGTCTCTGCTGGTGTCTTCCCTGCGTCTCAGTCGCAGCGCAGCCCGGCTGGTGAAGCTCCGCTCCAGGGACAGTCCGTCAGAACAGGCCTTTCGCGTCCTGGCCATGTGGAGGCGAGCGCTGCCTGCCGTCACATGCCACCCGAAGGCCTCCCAACTCGCTGGGAGCCTGGGCAGAATAGGCAGACCGGATCTGGCCCGAGAGGTGCTGCTGCGAGAGGCAGAACTTTCTGAAAGCAAGAAATTTTAGAAAGTGAAAAAAAAAAAATGGGGGGGAAAAACATCACACCGGCTTAATTTTAGGAGCATGATGTAGTAATCGGTTTATTCCACAAGAGGACAGTGTTGCACAGAGAGACAATATTGTGGAAAGAGGAAAGAGGTTCCTCTTTTGATTTGGGGAGCAGCTTTTGTAGTAAATGCAATCTAGATATTTAATTTTTAATCAACAAAAGAAATGATTGTGAGATTTCAGCTAATTGCCCCGTACACCTCTCCCCATCATGTCTCAGGGACTTTCAGACAATATGGAGGACCTGATCAGTCAAACGGTGTAGTGGGATATTATTGGAACAATCCTTTATGCATTATTCCTGCAGTTCTTTGATTTGTTTTACTTTATGTTTATAGAGCAAAGAATTTCAGCTGGATTGAAGTCTGACCAAGCTTTTTTTTTTTTTTTTTTTTTTTTTGATTATCTTTAGCAACACTGTCTTAAGTTAGCATCTGTGCTGGGGTTTGTTGTTTTGTTTCATATGTCAGAGTCTGCAAAGCTAAGAGTTCAAGGGTGTTTGGTTAAAAAAAAAGAAAAAAAAAGAAAAAAAAAGAAAAGCATCTTTATTAAACATCAACACTGGACTGTAGGGGCGGCAGCATCTAATGACAACATGTACCAAGTAACATAAAGGTCGTACAAGGGTTTGGTTTTTGTAATTTTAAGACCACTAGCAGATTTTTATGTCCTAATACGTAAATCTTCTGTCTGAAAGTCGGTGTATGTTCATCCCAACTTGTGTGTTTTTTTTTTTTTTTAGCATAACTAATATAAAAAAAAGGAAATCTACAAAATAAATTTAGGATTATCTTATTTATTCGTCAGAAATCCTTTTTTTAATTATTATTATTATTTATTATTCAAAACTCTTCATTTTTATCTGTGAAAGAGACCAAAATTCTCACTTTGCTCAGAAGTCTGTCTTGAGCGACAGAAGAGAGAGATTTAGTGGACCAGTCTTCCATCGTCTCTCTCATAAACAACTCTGAGTCGTGACCTCTTCTCAGCTCCTTGACACGGAGTCGTTTTTTAAAACTTGACAGCACTTGTTGAGATGTGATTAGAAAACAAAGGCCTATCCCTCAGCTTGCTGTTTTCACATACATGCGTATAATTGAAGTAGTTGAGATCTGGCTCACATTTGACGATATTTACTGATTTTTCCGCTTGATTGAGTGACAGTTGCTCAAATCCTATTGCTGTGTAATCATTTGAACTTTGGTGCATGTTACCAGAAAGAACCATGCATGCAAAATCTATAATGTGTGTTTTTTTGTTTCATTTATATCTATGGGCCCGTCACACTGAAGTTCTTAAAAGCCTAATATGTTTGATGTCTGTCAGCTGATGTGTTTCAGATAAACAAGGCTAGAAATCTCAGTGTTTGATCAGGATGATCATAGGGTGAAAACAAACAAGTAATACTGATAAGAGTCGATCTAAAAACACCTATCGATGCTTTTCATGTTTTACTTGATCAAAGTGGCGTAAGCTGGGGCATCATCTTTGGATTTTACAACGTAGAGTAACACTGCCACTGATGGGGCACTTGTCTTTGTGGAAACTTATTTTGGTTCTCTTATAAGTAAGACTGAAATGTAAGCATATGTTTTCCTGGTACGAGGGATTGCTTCAAAGTCAATTACTCGATTAAACCAGTTGGTCTTCCTTGGATGGATAACTATTTACACATAGGCATAGTATAATCAGTAGTATAGGATTGAATTGTATGACGTGGCAGCTAAACTACTCAGAAATAGGTCAGACTTCTCTTTTGTTTCAAGCATATAGCATGCTGAGGCAGTTAAATGTTCATCAGTGCAGACAGAGCTGCTGCTTAGCGTGACATGAGGTTCCTCCGGGCGCAAATTCGCAACAAATGTCTGGAGGCACTTTGCAAAAACATCATTTCAATTCAATTGTACATGCATTCCGACTGATCTGAGATATCAAAAAGTGCATTATGCTCAACTACTTATTCAAAGTAGCAGTGGTTTAGTTCAACTTTAAGTGGCACGGACGGATCAATTCCATATGTTTACTTTTATCTGAACAAATCGAGCGGATTTTCAGATTTACAGTCCAAGAACGCCTCTTTCTTAACTACCGCTTTAAAACAAACACTAGACGCACAGAAATAGCAGCGTTTTGTAAACGAATGCCGTAAACAATAATGCCCGATAATCTTTTATGTGTGCCATCGCACAGCTGGGAAACGGCCCTTGTAATGAGATATTTACTTGTGCTTCAAATGAAAACGTAATTGTCGGCTGCAGCTGGTTTCCACAGGGTCTCGGCGAATTGCCTGCAGTATCTAAAACTGCTCCAGCTCCGGCTTTTTCAAGGCGCTCACAGGAGCTTTTCCTGTTTCATATGACTTCAGAGCCTCACAGTCCAGCTGTGTGACATTCTGCAGGCCCTGAGCTTAAGGCAGGGAGCTAATGATAGACGCTGGGAGCCCAGGTGGGGGGTTGGTGGGGTTCTCCGGAGGAGAGACGAAGCCACCCCGGGCCGCCGATACTGGGGGGGATGAGGAGGGGGGTAAGGTTAATGACGTAAAAAAGAGTAAAGGAGGAGTTGATGGATTAAACGTATCGATCCCTTCTTTTTAATTATTAAAGCTTCTTTTCCCCTTGCATAGCTGTTGTAGCGTTTCTCAACTCCACACGTACTCTAAAGTGGTAATATCTCCGTCGTAGTTCGTTGCAAAACTCCCCTTTCCCTCCTTCCCTCCATTCGGTGAGATTCTAAACGATGTGACTGGCAGGAGAGAGTTTTGTCCTCCGAGTCAGCGAGCCGGAGGGAGGTATCATTAGCCTGGCTTTAGGGCCGTCTAACATGCACAGAGAGAGAGAGAGAGACGCACACGCTGACAACCCAAGAGGTAAATGTCACACTGGGGGGGGAGGGGGCTCCTGCTGGGCCAAGAAATCGTTTCCTCCCTCATTTTATCTCTCTTCTCTTCTCCCCCCCGGCCCCCCAGCCCCCTTCCTACATTATTGAAAAGGCCACGCAGCCAGTCACTCTGGGAGGGTACAGCCGCCGTCCAGCAGCGGCGGAAACAGAGGGTTGATGAGGCAATGGAGAAGGGTGCAATCAGAAGAAGATGCTGAAAGATACCTCGTCTGTTTCGTCATGCATTTCATCACCTTTTTCCTTCTGTTTTCCTTTTTTTTTTTTTTTTTTTTTTTTTTTGAGGAGGGGCGGGGGAGGCGTGAGTCGACGTCCCTTCGATCAGCTGCTGATTTCAGAATGAAGCAGTTTGATGTGGTCCAGATGCAGCGTACTCAGTTAGGAACGATGATGTGCAACGAGAACAAACAGACCGCAGCACGTTTTTTTTTTTTTTTGGAAATAATACTGTATTTCCTGTCAGCCATTAATGGGTGAAATATGCTTTATATCTCTAAGGCTTGTTTAATTATCCAGGCTTTTTGAAAACTCACTAAATTTAGCACAATTTATTCTAGATGGAGGTCTCAAGCCTGGTTGGTTTTGTTAACGGTTTCTAAGCAACACACTCGAAAGTTTCTCCAAACAAAAAAAACAACAAGCCATGTTGCAGTTCTCTCCTTTAACATATTATTTCGTGGACATTTGCATTTAAAATTCTAGAACAAGAAAGGAAATATCAAAACAGGAAAAAAAAAAAGGTGAGCTAGTAAATATTGTTAGTATAGCTTAGCTTAGCATAAAGCTAGAAGAGAAAATAGATTCGACATAAAACGTATTACAATACATACAGTACATAATATGTTTTCTGGTTTAGAAACAACATCTAAAATAATTTATGTGCTTTGTGTGAACACTGCATGATTTCTATATCTCAGCTTCACCGTTCGCAACATCGTTTTGCGAAGTCCTCCGTTGGCATTCGCGTGTGGAAGTCCAGGTCGACTGTCTAGACTTACATTTTCTTGTTGGTTTTTGCAGCTTAGTGACACAGTAACTCGCTAAATTATTTATATACCATTTGAGGCACATCCCTACCAGCTTTCCTCATCTAGAAACAGAATATTTTGCCCCTTCTTCTCCGCAGAATAGGTCAAGATCGGACTGGATGTAGAACATCAATTTTTAAGTCTTGCCACAAATATTGGGAGTTTTATCTCCTCTCAAGTCTTTCGCAGCTTCTCACTGATTTATTTTCATTTTTTCCTTCAGGGAATGCCTTGTATTTAGCTAAATTCATCTTCCCTGTCGAGCTCATCTGTTCTTGCAAATGTAAAGGATTCCCGCAGACCGATGCTTGATGTGGGTATGGTATGTGGAGCGTTCTGCTGCTGGTGCATTATTTATTTATTCCCCCCGTCCCCCAAGACTGACAATGCATTTGACCTAATGTCTTTAAAAAGAGGAGGCAGTAGATTTTATTCTATACATTAAAAAAAAAGAAAATGTGTCCAAAGTTTAAAGAGCTGGACCTCGTCTGAGTAATAAGTGAGAAAATACTGGCATTACGAACTAGAAATGCATTTATTTACATACTTATTTTGAAATGATAATGTCTGGCGTTCACAAAAGTCCCACAGTGTACCGTTTGGGAAACACTGGCCTAATTAGTTAGAGTTGAGGAGAGAACTTTACTGCAAACGAGATGCAAAACAGAAAGTAGCTGCAGAGATTTTTTATTTATTTATTTTATTCTTTCTTTTCCGGGGGAATTTAGGCCACAGTCCTGAACAAGCTGCAGAAGATTGACGCATGTCAGCAGCGCCGCAGCCTCCTTCCAGATCTAAGCTAATTGAAAGCCATTCATGCAGCATGAATGGCACAAATGAAACCGAGTGGGCAACGCTTTTGGAGTTTGGAACCAGAACAGAAAGGAAGTTATGTACGATTTGAGGCAATGCCAAGCCTATTGGATGGAGGTTTTTAAAAACTCAGCCAATGATTTTTCAAGGGAATTTTTTTTTTTTTTTCAGGGGTTTTAAGCAGAGCCATTGCTGCAGGGTTTTAACATAGGCATAAAAATATGCATCATATTTATCCATGCTAAATCATCAAATATAAAAAGGTACAAAACATCAATTCCTGCTATGCCTCTTTGTCCTTGTTGACCATTTTCTGGTTAAAAAAAAAAAAAAAAAAAAATAAATTGGTATTGTTTACTGTGTAAACTCTCCACTCATATTTGAGATGTTGTGATATGGAGCAATAACAAAAAAAAAAAAAAAACAAGGTGAAGAAAAAGAGTGGGATGATGGAGAGAGAAGCAGGGGTTGAAGAGGAGCCAGGCGAGTGACGGAGGAGCGAATAAACAGGAGAAAGGCCACGAGGGAATGAAGGAGGAAGGTGTGACACGATGGGAAATGGTGAAGCGTGTGGGTTAGAGAGAGAGAGAGAGAGAGAGTAGTAACACTGTGCCCGTCGGCGTGTGAAGCTGCCGGACGGGACGTTAGCGGTGTCTACGTGTTCCGCGAGAGCGAGCACGAGACGGGGAGAGACGAGGAAACCCGGCTTAATTTCTTTCTCTCGCACTCAGAGACGTGTCTGGTTTCACCGAGAGGACCCTCCGAGGCTGAGCGGGTCAGAACGGGGGCACAGCCGCCGCTGCCAGTGACGGCTACAGCTGAAGCCCGCCGACGTTCACGTGAACCCTGCTGAGATGTTTGTGACTTTGTGACTTTAAAAATCAGACTGGACTTGTCACGCTTTGCGAACGTTATGCCAAATTCCTAAACACCAGAATAATAATGGAGAGATGTTCTATTGACATTGTTTGAAGTCAGTCGTTTGCATGCACTGAGGTTTTTTTTAATGCTTTTAAGCAATTTGGGGAAGGCAAAATCGTGATGCAATGGCCTTGTAACTCCAGTGGATGCTATTTTGAAGCGACACTTCAAAATCATTGTTTTTATACATTGTAGGCGACGCCAGGAAGAGGAGAGAGGACCCGGTCCGGTTTACGCTTGGGCAAAATCTCCAGATGACTGAAGCTCAAACCATCAATATAAAAGTTTGAGACAATAGGAATGTCTTGGTACATATTTCTGGCACTAAATATGTAATCCAATTCATACAGAGCAAAGTAACAACACAGCCAACTCATTTCTTGAGAATACAGTTAGGATTATTATTATTATTTTTTTATTATTTACTCAGTCTCATGAAATGACTGCATGAATTACTATTGACAGATTAAGTGTACAGTATTATCTTCTCAAAGTGTCAGTAATCGGTTCCTTCTAAACATTTCAAAGAGACGATAAAAGGAGAAGTGTGTCTGAAACCAAGCGATTCCCACTTCCTGAGCAACAGTACGAGTTAATCAGCAGTAGTTTAACTTGAAGGAGGCAGGGTTTTTTTTTTTTCTTAAAGGAAACAGTTTTGGGGTAAAATGCACTCAATAACAGAAAAAAACAAAGCAAAACAAAAAAAAACTACATAGCCAGTAAGAACGGTTGGATATTGTTAGATATTTTTTGGTATTATCATTTTGTTATTACTTTAGTTCA
>NW_015115253.1:137787-138574 GCF_001443285.1 Poecilia latipinna | reverse complement strand
TCAAGACAGTAGAAGCTTAATTTATTTATTATTTCTTCCAAGTTTTCATGGTGGATTTGCTATGTTTGGGAATAGCATTGGCACCGTATTGCAGACTAACTTTAATTTTTTAAATTTTCTCTGTCAAAATGTTGGAAAATTCATTGCGAACTCCACTAGAGTGAAGTTCAGATACTACAGTCACAGGAGGGTTTGTCCTGTGTCTGTTGCCAACAAGGCACAGGCATTATTGATGTTTTTGTAAATGATTTCCACAAAGAATGTTCCTGTTGTGTGTTTTAGTGTTGAATGAATAATTCACCTTCCCTCTTTGTAGATTTCATAATTAACTTGGAGATGAGTTTTACAAGCCTACAACAAAAGTTTCTTTCAATTTTTCTAATGGAGCATTTCTTCACCGAGGCGGCGTCTTGACTTTAATGGGAGCAACGGAGTCAGTGATTTTAAAATGCAAATTATCTTCAAACCCGTCTACTGGGTTCCAGGAAGTGGAAGAATAAGTTAGATTATAGAGGAGAAACTCACAGATTATCTGCTCTGAAAGAAAAAGAAAATAATTGAACCAACTTAATTGAATTGCTTCAGTTGGTAACAAGTAATCCAATTAAGTGTATCCAACTTAATTGATTAAGTTGGTTTAATTTTCCAAATTTAAGTCAGTCTTACTGAAATAATATATTTTCTGGCAGAAATTTGCTCATTTGAGACATTTTCTGATTAACCTCAGAAATTTCCACGTTTTTCATAGAAAATTTTTGCCATTAATGTCAAAATTAAAAAAAATATT
>NW_015115253.1:121862-134071 GCF_001443285.1 Poecilia latipinna | reverse complement strand
GCACAAAATTAGTCCCAGGGCCACAAATGGTCCCCGGACCGCACTTTGGACACCCTGTTCTAGATCATTTCCACTGGGTTCATTTTCTTGTTTTTTTCTGCATTTTTATCGTGAAGCTTTCATGTTTTAAGATACCACTTTTACTCATGCTTAACTTTATTACACTTTTTCCTGCTCCATCCCAACCTTCGGCCTGTTATGGGAAAGCTGTTATAAACTGGAAGGTTGTGCGTCCTCCATAAAAACATCCAACAGTTTCTGCTCATCTTAGGTTCTCACGGTCTTGGTTCTACAGTTGATGAGCATAGAAACTAAAATCTGCTACAAGAAAAAACAAAAGTTGTTTTTAAATTTTAAATTTAAGTCATGCTTTTTTCTGATTTGCTTCCTTTTCCAAGTGTTTTCCTAGCATATCCAGTTGCACAAGCACAAGGCGAAGGTGAGGAGAAACTTCTAAGCAATGGCTCTACTGACTAATGAATGGGGTCATATTATTGTTAATCCTCAAAACAATGAAGCCAGTTTCGATATTTTACAAATGCAAAACAATGTTTAATCACAAGCGTTGATAAAAATAATACTCTTATTTTACTGAAAGGATTTTCAGCGAGAGCAGCAGCTATGCATGAAATGGGAAATCTTAGTATTGTGGTTGGAAATAAGGGTGGCATGCATTCTCTTCTTTTTTTTACGGAAGTTAAATGGTGAACATGAAAAAAAAATTCAGAAAAAACAATCATTGTCACACATTATATTAGTAGTCATGGACTGATTGTTCTCTTTGAAGTGTAATGAAAACACAAAACACCGCAGCTGCTAAGATGATAAACTGAGTGACTGGACTCAGACTCATTTTTACCTTTGTCACATTTTGCATTGTTTTATTGGTCTGTTTCACTCTGAAATATAACAGAGTGAACTAAGATAAAAAAATTTACTTAAGGCAGGAATAATTAGACAAAAAGCACCTAGAGCAGAGGTTTACATATTGTCTTCTTACAATAATAATAATAATAATAATAATTCTGAGTTTATTAAGCTTACCTGGAAAATAAAACTGCATTAAACATTTTTGTGTCACTTTTGTTTGGCTTTTCTAGTTTTTTGTTGTTGTTGTTGCTTTTATTGTTGTTTTGTTTTGTTTTGGCCAAGTACTTTTGACTTGATTTTTGATCACATGGCAAAATGTTTGGACACTCCTGCAGTAATGGAGGCAAATGGTGGCAGAACACTGTTTATATATTATACTAGCTATACCTATGCAACAAGGTTACAGCAGATTATCTTTGTTTATTTTATTTTAAATGTGTTGGTTTCATAGCTGAATTGTATTAAAAGTGTAAAAGGTTTTAGTTTTAGATCCACTACATATTATCTGACCTGATCTAGTCAGAATCATGCCTGAGTTACAATGACATTGTAGTACTTAAAAAATAACAGACATGCTACAATGCAGTTTTAAATGTTGATTTAAGAGTTTATATTTCTAAGAGGCTCTAGAAACCTGCAGCTAAAAGGCAGTCCATTTTATTTACCTAAGCTTAATGGTTATGTAACTTACAGCTGAACACAGTTTAAAGGAGGTGGGTTATATTTCCTGTAAAGTGAAAATGTGCAAACTATAAGAACAAAGGCTGAAGAAGCTAGTAAATATAAAGTATTAAATAAACTCTTGGGAAAATAATGTGATTTGTAATCTAGTGTGCCTTATCAGATGGAGTGGTGCTTTAATGTGGCAGTGATTTAGCAGAATTAATGATATCTGCTAAATCAATAATTTAGCAGAATACAGTTACAAACTGTTTATTACAAACACAATGCCAAACGTTTTAAGGTGAAACAGAGGTTGATATTAAAAATTGTCTGTTGATATTTCAACACAGAAATGAGAAATTGTATGTCTCTTTCTGTCGGCCTGTGTTTTGCTAGATTAAAAATCTCTCCCGATGCTCGTGTTTAAATTGGGAGTGAAACGGCGCCATCTGCTGTCGCTGGTACCGTATAGCAGTCATGGGAACTGTGGGTCTGTTCTGTTGCACAGGACGCTAGAAACCAGGTAAAATATAATATTTAAATCATGTCAGAGTACTTGAGAACCAAAAGCTAGCTATATTATGTTGTGTTTTATGCTTCTTGGTCTGTTTTATCCATGTTTGGCTGTTAGTTATTGGATTTTATTGTCTATGGCGCTATTTTATATCCAAGGATTCAGCTAGGCTAGCAGCTAACTGTTTTCAAATCAAAATGGAGCGCATGCTAATTGTTCACAAGATCTCTATCTACAACGACTGAACAACTGGTATTTTGTGCAGATATGTTACTATGCACAATTTGGGAATGTTATGCAAATGCAAATGTGATCATTTTTATAGAGTTTTATTCTTATGTTGTTCACGAGTGTTGCACAGTTTGACATTTTAAAAAACTGTAAAAATGACAAATTGGCTTTTTTGGGTCCTATTTTAAAATAATTTTATATAGCTTTGTATTTATTTTTGTTATTAAAGTTTTTATTTGTTTCAGAACACATACACAATCCCCCACATCCTCCCAAAAAGAAAAAAAAGGTCAGAATATCAATAACATAAAAGTTTTACAGATTTTTGTATATAAATATCCTCAATGGTAACAGAAACAACCACAATAAACAATATTGTTTTATTATTCTACTGTACAAGCACAAGATGTGAATATTACCTGTAGTGTTATCATTAATGAAGTAAATACTATTGTATTAATTTGGCTTAGCTGGGCTTATTGCATAGGATGACTCAAGATGAGGCAAAACAGTTAAATGTCCAAAAGATCTTTATGCACAACTGAAATGTATTTTGTGTGGATAATGAACTGCTGTGGATAATGAGTGGAACATTGAATTTTCCACTCAAAGAGTGGAACATTGAGTAGCAAAGAGATATGACCAGACACACTTTGGTCACATACATCCATACCTATCAATCTATCTATCTATGCAGACATATATAGATAGATTTATCATCAGTTTTTCTGATGAGAGCAGACTAGTAAAAAAGTGGGTCGACTTCACAGAAACACATTGTTTGAGCCTTCACTGTGTCCGTAGTTCCGAGTGGAGCGAGCAGATCACGGTGGTTGCGAGCCCTGAACTGCCGCTTGACCTTTTTTGATATGCGGTCAGTGCAGAAATGCAGAGAAAACAGCTTCTGATGAGGATGCAACACCCAGCACTACTAGCAGAACATCCGCCTCACCAGGTTGGGGACAGACTCCAGTTAGGAGCTGCTGATGTTCCACAAAGTGGAAAACTTATGAGGGAATATCCTCTAGTTTACCTGTCTGCTCATGATCCCTGACCCTCGTCCTTCAAAGTGTCTTAAATTTTATTTTCCAAGGATTTTATTGGTGATTTTTTACTAACCCATTTTTACAACTGCTGAGGTTGAATGCCGTACCATAAAAACTAAATATTAAGATCCTAAACTGGGGAAAATATAATACAGAACATCTCATACATGAAATGGACAATTTAAGGCTTTTATCATCAGGAAAAAGCATGAAAAGGTACACAATAAAATCAATTGGAATTTTTTTATTAATCCCTTTCCATAACAGAGTACATATATCTCCCACCACATATAACATCCTTAAACAGAATTTAGATAATGACAAAAACATACTTAATTTCGTTCAGTTTAACATTTCAAGATCATTCCTCCAAACATTAATTAGCTTTATATGCATACATGGAACCTTAAATTCAAGAGAGTTAATATTTAACATCTTGTGATATTACCAAAAATAACTGAATAAACAAATCCCTGAATAGAAACAAGAAAACTGAACATTACATTAATCCTACAAATGATCTAAAACACAACAGTTCTAGATGTTTGAAAAGCAAAATTCTGTTTCTCGCCTAATTAGAAGTACAATCTAAAACAGAGAGAACACCTCTTATAGCTAATAAAATTTACTGAATTTTAAAGTCTGATTATTCTTTGATCTCAATTGACCAGAATTCTGGTCATCAGCAAACTGACAATCAGGGTAACAACTGATGCCAAATGGCCTGTACCATCTGACGTCAATATCTTTGGATTAACACCGTTTCTTTGGATTAGTCCACCTATGAAAAAAAGAGATGCATAGATTTTGTCAATCAATTGGAATATAATCTTTGTAATTACAAAATAATAAAGATGTGATAGAACTTTACCAGTGTTTGGTTGTGCCCCGAGTACCAGTGGTCCAATTGACAGAGCTGCAGAGTCATGGTAAGACACGTCCCTCTTGAATAGAGTGTGGTGACCCGGGTAGCAATGCTGGAAAAAAAGGAGACCAGTTGGCTATGTGCAACTTAATATAGCCACAAAAACCACACAATGAAACTTACAGTTCTGCAGTTGTTGCTGCTCAAAAGACACAAGTGGACACTGCAGTGCAAGTAAATCTGTGTGTGGTTGGTGAAGGTGAACATCCTGAAGGAGAAACGAGACACAGTGGAGACACCGTTCTGAATCACCTCTACGGTTCCATCTTCTGGATTAGGACACCTGTGAAGCAGAAGCAGACACATAAGTTAGACTGTCAACAAGAAGACACTGAAATAAATTATAAAGAACAACAAGATGGTCTCATTTACAGTGAAGTAATGAGATCCCAGCGGACAGGGTAGTTTGCTTGGTTGACTGGTGTGGCCCAGCAAGAGTCCAGAACTGTGGCAAATTGGCGCTGATCCACCCCTTCTGTTCGCACCTCCAAGTAAAACATCTCATCAACTTCCAGTTCTATGTTTCCATTAGTGCTGAAGGGGAAGAGGAAGCCTTCATCCTCATAGGGGATCATCCTCACACGATACGATCCAGTGCCAACAGGAAGCTTCTTCCTCAAAATACTGCAAAATCCAAACCAAGATTAAATGTGACCATCCAGTTAAATGCATGCGATAGACCGACAAAGCTAATCTAATTTGTTTAGAGGATTCAATGATAATGAATAACTGATTAAGATATAGAAGGAGAACTGGACATAATGGTCAAAGGAAGCAAACAGAGAAAATAGTATGATCACCTCTCCACAGGATTGATGCCCACAGCCATGGAGAGAGCTTGAGCCAGAGGGAAAATACAGGAGAAATCCAGATGAAGATTCCTCTCACGGCTGATCAAACCTCCATGAGGATCCACATTCCCCTGAATAGTGTTCTCATACATGAAGTGAGTTCCATTGCTCTAAACAGTGAAATGACAGAATAGCATCAATCAAGTTAAGTAACATAACTGAAGATTTAAAGGAGATGTTCCAGTTCATGAACTTTACCCTAAGAGCTGTCCCACACAGATGGTCATCATTGTCAAAGTGGAAGATGAGTCGTCCGTCCTGGAGAGTCCCGTTGCAGGAGCTGTCTTGGAGATGGAGAGCACTGGAGTGGAAGCCCGCTTCAAATAACTGGCAGCGAGATACTGACATGGTACCAGAACTGCTGGAGCATTCGATGTTTGCGTCTGCTCACCACAAAAGAGAAACATATTTTGAGATTTCGTGACAAACTAAATCAACTGATGCAGAAAAACTAAGTTTATCCTTGAAACTTGGAGAACACCAACAGTAAAGCACCAACAAACAAATTATGTTTGGAAAATGACTATCATTACAGTTCTTCTTATGAAAAACAGAAAGTTTAAATGGTGTTGCACTTACCGTAGCTCTCGTTGTTGGGTCGATGATGGTGCTCGTCACAGAAGCAGCCATACACACCATTTTTCTTACCACACCACTCATGCTCTGCACAGTCCAGCTGTTCACAGGGGTCCGTCTCAGCTGAGTCAAATATATCAGAAAAGGCCAAGAAAGTTTAAAAGAATAAACACTGTGTAAAATCACGCATTGTTGTGATAATTTATTGAGCCAAACAAGCATACCACAATGCAAATGAGAGCGCCAGTCAGGAATGCTTAGACCCAAATTGGTGCAAGTTTTCTCATAAGCAGAGACAGCTGAACATAGCATGCCATTGGCTGGCGTATAGAGACAGAGATCGTAAACACAGGAAGTGAAAAATGGTTGGGGGTCAGAATGCAGGTGACAAGAACTGAATGGGCCGCTGGTGTTGGTGATGACTCTGCAGAGTTCTGTGTATTCTTCTATGAAGCGGCAGTCACTTAGTCCGTCACCACTACTTTCATCAGTGGATCCGCATCTAGAAAAGTTTTTGGTTATAGACAATTTAGAAACAGATTTTTGTAGGAATGTTTGCAATTGTTGAGATATTTAGCGTAACCGTAATCACCCTGCTTGGCTTGTGTCAGATTTCCAACTGTGGCCAAACTGGTTGTCGTTTTGGGCTAAAGTACCATTGGGCAAAACTTTGTCATCAGTGGGATCACCATTGAAGTTCCCACACATTCCAGTGACTCTGTTCTGATAGTTGCGGCCCATCCTGACCAGTAAAGTACTGGAGCCATCAAACTGGACTACAACATCGACAGCATCAAACACTATGTAACTTCCCTGCCTCATCACCTGACCAAATGTCCCTGCCGGTGTGGGAAGAGAAACCTCAGCTCCATTTACCTGTTATGATGAGAGTGGAGAGAGTAAGACCAAAGGTTTTAAAACTAAAAACTTGGTTTTTTATCCTGAATTTAAAATAAAGTTCACCTTCACTCTCTTGTTAGGTCCGAGCCTGACATGAACACTCTCTGGAGGATTTGAGACGTATATATCAACTGATGACACGAAAGAAACAAGGTTGTTTCCTCTGTGTTTGTTGGTGGCCACGACTTTGTACTGAGTTTCATTGTTGTGTCTCAAACTCTCAGTGATGATGTAAGAGCATGATCCCTGAAAATGAGCCAGGGCTCCATCAAAGGTGACGTAATGTGGGTCACCCCATACTGTACAGGTAGACATGGCGTCATAACAGCCCAGCTGGCCATCTCTGATGGTGCACTCTTGTGCAGGAGTGCATGATGAGGGACTGCAGATCAGGACATTGGGTGCTTGACATTCACACCGTTGGGAGCAACCGTCTGTCCAGAAGGACTCACCAGCCTGCAAGGTCAGAGAAAAGTTAAGATAAAAAAAGGTAAGATGGCACAATTTGTATCATAAAAATCATTAGATAACATTAGTGCAGTCATTGCCTTGCAATGGACGGGTGACTTGTGCAGAGTGTACCCCGTCTCTCGCCCATTGACCACTGGAGATAGGCACAGGTACCCCTGGTTACCCTACTTGGATGGACAGTGAAGTCATCCATCCATTTTCTGTACACCCTTGTCCCTCAGTGGGGTCAGCAGGGTTGGCGGGGTACACTCTGGACAGGTTGCAGGGCAACACAGAGACAGACAGGACAAACAACCATACACACATACACACTCACACCTAGGGAGAATTTGGAGAGGCCAATTAACAGTCATGTTTTTGGACTGTGGGAGGAAGCCAGAGTATCTGGAGAGAACCCACGCATGCACAGGGAGAACATGCAAACTCCATGCAGAAAGATCCAAGGCCGGGAATCAAACCCAGAACCTTCTTGCCGCAAGGCAACAGCTCTACCAACTGCACCACTGTGCAGCCCTAGTGAAGTCATAGTCAATAAATAAGAATATGTGTTCTAATAAGATCCATTTGTCAGATTTAAAGTACACTATACTGCCAAAAGTATTTGCTCACAACAATCTGATGGATGAGTCTGGGTTTGGTCGGTTGCCAGGAGAACAGTACTTGTCTGACTGCACTGTGCCATGTAAAGTTTGGTGTAGGGGGAATTATGATGTGGGCTAGTTTTTCAGGTGCTGGGCTTGGCTCCTTAGTTCCAGTGAAAGGAACTCTGAATGCTTCAGCATACATTTTGGATAATTCCCTGCTCCCAACTTTGTGGGAACAGTTTGGAGCTGACCCCTTCCAACATGACTGTGCACCAGAGCAAAAAGCAACGTCCGTAAAGACATGGATGGCAGGTCAAAAGATCCCCATAAGCAAGATCCCCATAAGCACACTCCTAAACCTTACTGGCACTCTTAGGACTTGAAGCTGTTCTATCCTATGGAATAGGAATGGGATGTCACTTCAGCTCATGTGTGAGTCAAGTGAATACTTTTGGCAAAATAGTGTACCTTTGGAAAACCTTTAAGACCCCATCTCTTAACCCACCTGTGGTCTTAAAAGATGGGGTCATTTGTTTCCCACAAGTTTTTACTCTGTTCGTTGTCCAGCAGGGTTACACTGATCCCAGTCCATTTCAGGGTAACACAGAGACAGACAGGACAAACAACCAAGCATGCACACACTGACACCTATGAGAATTTAGAGAGAAAAAGTTATGTTTTTGCACTGTGGAGGAAGTCAGAGTACATGGAGAGAACCCATACATGCACATGGACAACATTCAAACTCCATACAGAAAGACCCCAGGCCAGGATTTAGACCCTGGATCTTCTTGCTGCAAGGCAACAGTGCTACCAATGGTCCCTCTGTGCAGTCCGAGAAATTTCCAAACTGAGTGCCAGTGTGTAACATGATCTCTATGACTTATTCTCAAACGTAACTTGGAAGCACATAACACCCAAATAGTTACAGGGCAATTAAGATAAAGTCACTACAGCTAATTTCTTCCAGAAATGGACTGAAATGTTGCGCTTTTCTAGTCATAGACACAACTCAAAACCTTTTAAAACATGGCAACATTCATCCAATTAGACTCATTAAAGTGCATTCTGATTTGCAACTAAAAAAATGACCGTTGTTGCACATTATGCCATGCCATTTGGTGAAGTGCACCAGTCAGTCTCTTCAATGTTGCATTTCTTGGAAAAGTATCACTTGTCTTTTATGCTAATTTTGGATTATTGGCTGCTTCAGAAACTTTATTAAGAGTACAAGAGACATGCCTATAATGTTTATACATGCACACTAGTTTGAACAATATTTGTTAATTTACCAAAATATGGTGAAAGTGAAGAACGTTGATGCTTTCAAATAAGTGAAAATTGTATCCAAGAATGAAATAGATTTGTAGAGTTCCACAGATCTCCTCTTGATATTTGGCTGATTATTTTGTTATGTCAAACCAGGAGTCATTATATTTAAGTTGTTGCCTTGAAATCCAAAACTCAAATTACCTTCAATATGTCAACGCCTCACAAGAGTTTTTTTAGGACTTCAACAGTAAGAGCTAACTTGATGAAGAATAAAGTGACATAAAATGACTTACATTGAAATAGAAGCCATCATACTGGCAGCCACAGCTTTCCACAGGGACACAGCTTGTTCCACTCCTGGAAAAACCTTCATCACAGAAACATCCCTCAGAGCAAACATGGTCACAGGCAGCATCGATGCTGCTGGCACAGGTGTGGCCACAGTCTGTTCCACACAGCTCATAATGACTGTTGGCTGGGCACTCAATACCTTTATACATGAGGGGAAAAAATTAAAATAAGTTCAAACTCAATAAATTAGTTTGAAGCCCAATTTGAAGGACTTTAGAGAAAAATACTTATTTTATGGATTACTTTAATAGTACACTGCCTTCCATACTCACTGCAAGTGGTGTTTTGCCTCCAGGGGTAGATTTGGACATTAGCAGACTGACAGGCACTGACGTATGTCTCAATAGCCCTGCACAGAAGTTCACTGCCTTGACTTCCCGACACACAGACATCAAAGACGCAGTCACTGAAATACGGTGCTGGATCCACCTCCTCGTGGCAGAAGCTGAAGGGGCCGTCAGCTGCCTGAATCACCTCACACTGAGCCCTGGCAGATCGATCATCGTTGCATTGTGGACATGAAGAGCCACAGCCATCACTACAGGTGTAGTTCCCAGGAACCTTCCAAGCTGCTCCAAAAGCATCTGCTGAGTTGGACGATGCTCCACTTGGGGTGTGGAAGTCATCATTTGGATTTCCATTGAAGTTTCCACAAAGTCCACACATGTTTCCTCTGATCAAGATAAGAAAGACTAAAGCAAATTTCATACAACTGAATAATGATCAGACAGATCCAATCATAGGCAAGAAAACACAAAATATTATAAAAGTATTGAAAATGAATAGGACAAAACATGTTTAAAACATGTATTTTCAGTAGCAAACTAGCTACCTTGCTAGTGTCATGATATGGTGTGGTGGAGCTGAGGCAAACGCAGCAGGACCCAGGTAGAATGAAGAAAAATTATGATTTTAATGAAGAATCCACAAAATCCAAACATACAGGCAGCACAGGGAAGAACAGAAGGCAAAAGGTCCACGATTGAACAGACTGGCACAGAAAACAGTGACGTACGACAACGACCCAACAAGAGACGAAGACAACAACTGGGGTTAAATACACAGAGGGTAATCAACGAGATGAGACACACCTGGGAAACAATTAGGGAGCAGACAAGACAACACAGAGACTCACAGGGAACAGGATCAAAATAAACACAGGAAAAAAAACAAAATAAACAGAAAACTCAAATCCTGACAGCTAGCTGTGTTGGTAAAATGTCCTTAACAAGCTTGTTAGATTGCTGGCTAAAGCTCTAGAATATCATTAGCAAGCCAATTAGTAACATTCGAATCTGAGGGTGTGAGCTTCTGACAATAGCTATGTAAAAGTTTTTCAAATAAGATCAAATTGGATCAGATATACTTTATTGATCTCATAATTCGGACGTTTTTAGGTAGTGGCAGGGTGGCATACAGAAAACAAACAAAAATCCTTTGCAAAACTAAAGTACAAAATATAAAGTACATTTTACAATAAAACTGTTACCTAAGAAGGTACAAACATCCAATGATGATATACTCTTTAAACAGTCCAAAATGTGCATAAAACTGAGCAAAATGAAATTGAACATAATATGAGACTTATGTTCTATGAAAGAGTAAATAGGCTACCTGTAGTCTGGAGACACAGAAATGGACACTGTGCTGCTTCCATCATACATGACGCTCAGTCCAAAATCTGTTTTGACAAATGTTTGGGATCCACTTCCAAAGATTGACAGGCTTCCATTGAAGACCACAGGCAGGTTTCTTGTGATTCCATTCACCTGTGAAAAAGAAAGTATTTCATGGAGGATGTTCATGAAATGAATCCTCTATGTACATATATGATGCAGACATTCCAGAATTGAACATTTTATCGGGCTGTGCCAAGAAGAAATGTTTGGCATTTTAAAAGTACTTTCAAATCTACTTCATACAGTTTAATCATCAGCAGCACTCTTTTATCAGCGAAAGGTTGACTTACATCCACAGTACCCTTCTTGTCTCTTGACATACGCACTTGATAGCCAAAGATATCTACATAAACTTCAGCCGTGATAGAAACTGGCAGTCCAAACCACGGTTCATTCTTTGCTTTCACAGAAAACTGGTGAAGGTCCACAGTGTCATTGCAAACTGTTGCCAGAACATAGCGGCAGGTTCCCTGGAAGTCGTAGGCCTTGCCATCAAAGGTCAGGTAGTGAGGGTCTCCAGAGGCAGAGCAGGTGCCATGAGGATTGGGATGGCAGCCAAACTCACCATCCACAACACTGCAGGACTCCTGAGGTCCACATGCATTTGGGGAACATTGGACTATACCAGTTACACCATTACAGGTGCAAAAGCTCTGACATTCTTCCCCGTCCCAGAACTGTTCACCAGCTTGCCGATAGCGTCCATCATGAAAGCATCCACAGGATGTTGGAGGCACACACTGGTTACCATTGAGGACAAACCCATCATTACACTGGCACCCCTCCTGGCATTGAGTGTCACAAGTGAAGGGGAAGGAGAGGCTGGGGCAGGAAGATGGACATGAACTTCCACAGAGTTCATAATGACTGTTTAATGGACAGGTTAGTTCTGTTTGGGGGCACAAAGGCAAAAGAAGTAAAAAGTGATGAATATGTTAATTTCAAAGACATCTCTATCAAATGTGGTTCTAGAACTTACCACAGCCAGTTGCATTCCTCCACTGTCCCAGGGATACACTGTTATGTTGACACATCAGTGCATAATCTCGTAGGACCTCACATAGTGTTGATGTTGGATCATCGGAGCGTTGGAGGATATCTATACATGCATCTACCTGCTGCCATGGGTTCACTGCAGCCCAGCATGATGTAAATGGTCCAGTGTGTGAAGTAAGAACTCCACAGTACTCAGTGGAATTGAAATTAGTTGCAGAGTTACGAGGTCTGTTTTCCACGCAGTGATCTGCCAGGGAGCCATCTCGCCAACTGTCCCCAA
>NW_015115253.1:117701-120714 GCF_001443285.1 Poecilia latipinna | reverse complement strand
CTTTAATAGCACACTGCCTTCCATACTCACTGCAAGTGGTGTTTTGCCTCCAAGGGTAGACACGGATATTAGCAGACTGACAGGCACTGACGTACGTCTCTAGAGCCCTGCACAGAAGATCACTGCCTCGATTTTCCGACACACAGACATCAAAGACGCAGTCACTGAAATACGGTGCTGGATCCACCTCCTCGTGGCAGAAGCTGAAGGGGCCGTCAGCTGCCTGAATCACCTCACACTGGGCCCTGGCCAATCGGTCATCGTTGCATTGTGCACATGAAGAGCCACAGCCGTCACTACAGGTGTAGTTCCCAGGAACCTTCCAAGCTGCTCCAAAAGCATCTGCTGAGTTGGACGATGCTCCACTTGGGGTGTGGAAGTCATCATTTGGATTTCCATTGAAGTTTCCACAAAGTCCACACATGTTTTCTCTGATGAAGATAAGATAATTTTGAACACTTAATGACAATGAAACAGACAATGATGATATGCTGTTTTTAAAGTTCTAAAAAGGCATTAATTCGATAACTATAGAATTGAAGAAAAATTATATTTAAATTAAAGCTGTAGTGAAGAGTACATAGGTTACCTGTAGCTTGGGGGGACAGAAATGGACACTGTGCTACTTCCATCGTACATGACACTCAGTCCAAACTCTGCATTGACAAATGTTTGAGATCCACTTCCAAAAATTGACAGGCTTCCATTGAATACAATGGGCAGGTTTCTTGTGATTCCATTCACCTGATAAGAAAGAAGAAAGGATGGAGGATGCACAACTGAAATGTCTGGACTGTTACTGATGTAAGAACGAACAGTACTTTGGTAATATACCAAGAAGAAATGTTTTGGCTTTTAAAACTAATTTCCAATCTACTTTAGACAACTTTAAATATATTCTACAATCTTCCATCAGAGACAGCTTGACTTACCTCCACGGTACCCCAGTTTCCTCTTGACATACGCACTTCATAGCCCAAGACATCAACATAAACTTCAGCCGTGATGGAAACTGGCAATCCAAACCACGGTTCATTCTTTGCTTTCACAGAAAACTGGTGAAGGTCCACAGTGTCATTGCAAACTGTTGCCAGAACATAGCGGCAGGTTCCCTGGAAGTCGTAGGCCTTGCCATCAAAGGTCAGGTAGTGAGGGTCTCCAGAGGCAGAGCAGGTGCCATGTGGGTTGGGATGGCAGCCAAACTCACCCCCTACAACATGGCAGGACTCTTGAGGTCCACATGCATTTGGGGAACACTGGGCTATACCAGTTACACCATTACAGGTGCAAAAGCTCTGACATTCTTCCCCATCCCAGAACTGTTCACCAGCTTGCCGATAGCGTCCATCATGAAAGCATCCACAGGATGTTGGAGGCACACACTGGTTACCATTGAGGACAAACCCATCATTACACTGGCACCCCTCCTGGCACTGAGTGTTACAAGTGAAGGGGAAGGAGAGGCTGGGGCAGGAGGACGGACATGAACTTCCACAGAGTTCATAATGACTGTTTGATGGACAGGTTAGTTCTGTTGGGGGCACAAAGGCAAAAGAAGTAAAAAGTGATGAATATGTTCATTTCAAAGACATCTCTATCAAATGTGGTTCTAGAACTTACCACAGCCAGTTGCATTCCTCCACTGTCCCAAGGATACACCGTTATATTGACACATCAGTGCATAATCTCGTAGGACCTCACATAGTGTTGATGTTGGATCATCGGAGCGTTGGAGGATATCTATACATGCATCTACCTGCTGCCATGGGTTCACTGCAGCCCAGCATGATGTAAATGGTCCAGTGGGTGAAGTAAGAACTCCACAGTACTCAGTGGAACTGAAATTGGTTGCAGAGGAACGAGGTCTGTTTTCCACACAGTGATCTGCCAGGGAGCCATCTCGCCAACTGTCCCCAAACACCTGGGAGTCACTGACCAGAGTGCCATTGGGTGTACGGAAATCATCATGCTGGTCAGCATTGTAGTTTCCACAAAGTCCACCTAATAAACCACTGTAGACACCTGGTGCAGTGACACGGACAAAGTGAGGCCAGACAGTCTGCAGAGTTACACCAAAGGTTGTGCGAAGGATGACGCTGTGAGTGCTGCTTTGGAAGATGCGGATTCTGTTGGACCCAGTGCTGAATGGCAGTCTGATCAGCTGTCCATCAACCTTTAACAAATTAAATAAAATGTTACTGGTTTTTTCTCCTTTACTTATTTAATTTAATTTAAGTCTACTCAGAATAATATTTTAAACTGCCCAAACCAGTATGTTACTTGAGGGACACTAAGTTTCATTTTTAGTTACACTTATGACCTAAAACCTTATATACTCATCTTTATCAGCACATCTTTTTGCACATTAATATGCAACCATTAATACTGATTATTACAGTTTTACTTAAATGCCTTTTCCAAAGGTTGCTAGCAAAGTGAGTCTGGCTGCACTAACGTACAAATGATCTCCTATTAACTCCTGCACTAAAGGGATGGAAGTTAATAATAATTCTAGGCTCTGGTAATTATGCATTTTATGCTGTCAAAAATCTAAAACAAACAGTATGCTATTTTTGAAACTTCTTTAGTGTGTGAATAGTAGTTGTCCTACTTCATAAATATAAGAAAACAGATGCTACTCTTCATTTCATGTTGTTTTATATGTAGAAATCTATTTGTCACTCACCTTAACAGTGCTCGTACTTGCCATCTCAATATCAACTTGTGTTCCCTCTGCCTCAAACTTTAACACATTGGAGAAACCCTGTGGCCCCTGTGGAACCTTTTCCACAGTAATCATGAAGTGTGAGTGATCAGAGGATCCCATAACTTTGGCAAGGGTCAAGCGACATGCTCCTGGGTACTGGTACATCACTCCATCAAATGTATGATATGATCCTGGGCCTCTGATCCAACATGTTGCAAAGCTGTTTGGTGTGCACCCTCTTACTCCATCCTCCACTCTGCAGGACTCATGTGGGCCACAGCTGTGAGAGCTGCAAGTCATGGAGCC
>NW_015115253.1:110324-112437 GCF_001443285.1 Poecilia latipinna | reverse complement strand
CGGTTTTGTTTTAAGGCAGTGTCAGGGGGTCTGTGTGGTTTGGTTTATCTGGCCTGGGTTGTTTCGGGATGTGATGGACTTGACTTCACGGTGGATTTTGGTTTTCACTGTGTGCACTTTGCTCCTCATGGTTGTGGGCTTTCTTGAAAAGGTGTTTTTTGTCTGGTGTAGGGATGTCATGCATGTGCTCCTGGATATTGATGTTGTGGAGGGGTTTTTTCCAGGAGGGTGCGCTTTTGCAGGGGTGTTTTGATTTTTCAGGCTTGGTGTAATGCATCTACACAATGTGGGATTTGTGAGCAGCTCTTGTTTTGAGACATGCTCTACCCTCCTCTGGGTGGTGCTGGTCTGTGGTGACTTGTTTTTTTTTTTTGTGGTCCCTGATCGGTGATGTGTGTCTGCAGTTGATGGTTCTGGCTGTGTCCCTGAGGACATATAGTGGTGTTGCTGTCTCTGTGGTTGGCTTGATTTTGTCATTATTGCTTAGCTGACCTGGATGTTGGTGGTTCCTGGTCTGAGAGGAGGTGCTGCCTCGTTCACAGTGCGTGCTGCGGCTTTTCTGTGTCACAGTGTGATTTGTTGCATTGGGATCCTTCCTTTAAGTGGTGTGGTGGGCATGGAGGTGCATGGTGAGGTCTTTGTGACCTACTGGTGCTGACAGCCTCTGTTTGTTTGCCTATGTAGGGGTGCATGTGCTTGCTCTGGCTAGCTGTTTTCATTAGGGTTGGTCCGCCTTTTTGGGTCTGATTTATTGGCCAACTCAGTGTTGGCATAGGGTGTGTTTCATTGTCTTGATTGGCTGATTCTGGCTATGGTGGGCTGGGGATAGTGGCCGAGGGTTGGTGCCAGTTGCCACTGCAATCTATGAAAGTGTGGCTGCAGCTTCCTTTGTCTTCTACTTTGTAGCTGCTCGGAGGGTGGAAAGAGGTGTGGTTGTCACTGCAGTAGAGCTCCTGGTGCTCTTTCCTCCAGGGCCAGTAGATAACTGTGGCTATTGAACATTTTTGTATACACCAGCATGATCACAACCACACACATACACAGGTGCTTCGATTCAGGTGTGTTTTCAGTTTTGTTCTGCAGTTGCCTCTAAAAACATCTTGAATTAGCTTATGCATTTTATGATCTTATAATTGTCATTATGTATGCATGTGTTGTTTGTTGGTATGGTTTCTTGACTGCTTTTTTCCCTCTTTCTGCAAGTGCAGAAACAGACTTCTAGGGTGTTGACATGTATTCTCTTTTCATCTCTCTTTTCCATGTCTATTATATTTGAAATGAACCCAAAGAAATGTCCCATGTATATTCTATTGGATTGAGATCTGGTGACTGTGGAGGCTATTGTGAGGTGATTCACACTTGGTTACATGGCGCATTATTCTGCTGGAAGTAGCCATCAGAAGATGGGTACACTGTGGTTATAAAGGGAAGAACATGGTCAGCTACTATACTCATGTAGGCTGTGGTGTTGACACGCTGCTCAATTGGTACTAATGGGTCCAAAGTGTGCCAGGAAAATACCCTCCACAACATGTCACCACCACCACTCTGAACCGTTGATACAATCCATGGTTTCATGTTGCTGACTTCAAATTCTGACCCAACCATCCAAATGTCGCAGCAGAAATCGAGACTCATCAGACCAGGTGACATTTTTTCAATCCTCTTTGGTCCAATTTTGGTGAGCTTGTGTGAATTGTAGCCTCTGTTTCCTGTTTTTAGCTAACAGGAGTGGCACCCGGTGTGATCGTCTGCTGCTGTAGCCCATCCGGCCCAGGAATCAACATGTTGTGCTTTCAAAGATGCTCTACTGCATACTTCGGTTGTAACGAGTGGTTATTTGACTTTCTGTTGTCGTTCCATCAGCTCGAACCAGTCTGGCCATTCTCCTCTGACCTCTCGCATCAACAAGGCATTTTTCACCCACAGAACTGCTGCTCACTGAATATTTTCTCTTTTTGGACCATTCTCTGTAAACCCTAGAGATGGTTGTGTGTTAAAATCTCAGTAGATCAGCAGTTTGTGAAATACTCAGACCAGCCTGTATGGCACCAATCACCTTTCTTCCCCATTCTGATGCTCGGTTTGAACTGCAGCAGATCGTCTTGGCCAT
>NW_015115253.1:103907-104828 GCF_001443285.1 Poecilia latipinna | reverse complement strand
TATATATATGAAGAGTTTTAATAGCTCTGCTGTTCAACCATGAAACACAGATTGGAGTTGTACCTTATATCCCTGATACATGTGTTCATTGTTATAAAACGGTACGCTATGTGACTGTGTTCTTACCACTGAAATTGCAGCCTATTGAACCATGATCAACACGGAATGCCCATCGTCCGGGTACATTGACATTACTGCCAAGACGAAAAACTGAGTTAGGTCCGGTTGCCTGATTAGAGAGTGATCCAGGATGGTGAAGTGGTGAGGGGAATTGATGGTGTCATATCCAGCCTGGAAATTAAATGTGCATAGATGAATAAAATTATTTATATTTCAGGGAAACATACATTTGCTGGACCAAGACAAGGCAAATAAAATATGTTATAGTTTAGTATATGAATATCTAACCTGTACAGATCTTGATGTGGAGGCTATTGACCCATAATTCATCAGCACAAATGAATAATGGCCATTGGTAGTCAAGACTGCCTGAAATGTTGTTTGCTGGGAAAAATACGTGTAATTATTGGGGATTAATTTTCAGATTATACAAAAGTTGTTTTATTTGTAGATCAAATTTGTTTCAGAAGTTAAAAACAGATCACTTACTGTTCCACTTGTTGGATAATAGGCAACTTCATGCCATGTTGCTATAAAGATCCAGTTGGCCTGAAAGTTAAGTGCTGGGAAGTACGTGTTGATGTCCTGTGTAACTCGTTGGAGAAGAGAGCCGCTGGTGTATTGAACATAGTAGATATTACCATTGCCTCTGTTGTCTAAATCAGTCCAGAACGGAGCAATGACGTCTCTGGTTCCATACATTGGAAATTGTTGAGAAGAATAACTTGACCATGGTACATTAAAGGTCAGATGCCCATTGTCATTCACCTGAAAAAAATCATAGATTAGGTGTAACTATTG
>NW_015115253.1:97070-100410 GCF_001443285.1 Poecilia latipinna | reverse complement strand
AGTGGTTGTGGTTGGTGCTGCTGTGGTTGTTGTTGGAGCTTCAGTGGTTGTGGTTGGAGCTTCAGTTGTTGTAGTTGGACCTGTTGTGGTTTTTGTTTATGAAAAGGATTCCAAAAAGTTATAATAGCTACAGGTAATGCCAGTTGATAGATCATAAACTTACCTTGATCATGAGTTGTCACTCCACCTATAAAAACACAAAGATTGAACATAAAATTTATACAACTAATATGAAAACATAAGACCGGCAGCAGAAACAGGTAATGTAGTGTCCAAATCCTCAGTCGGAACTACTGCTTTCATTTGTTGGAAAACACTTTTATTCAGAAACTTATCGTATCAATTTCTTAAGTAAATTAAACTCTATTTTTTCTGGATTACAACAGTATGTTGCAACATATAGTTTCTTTATCTGGAAGTAAGATCAGGGGTTATATTGTTACTTTGTTTCACTCTGACTACAATTACCCACAGATGTCATTGAATATCAAATTTAGATTTGATGTTCAATGTATAAAAAAGACCAGTTTGAACATTAATACAAGTTTTCTATCTGTTTTTCTCTCTTTCGTAATCAAGTAGATTTTATACATTGATTTTCTTTCTACTTTTTGTCCTTTATGTATTGGTGTGACATTAATCTTTTTTTTTTCCTTTCTTTACTTGTTTTTGTTGCTTTTTTGTGGACGTTATTAAAACAATTGCTCTGGCTGAGAAAAGTGCACAGACAAGCCAGGATTGCTGCCCAGAAGGGTATATTTATTGCTATTGTTACTATAATACTTTATGGACCTGATCTACAAAGATTCCAGTAAACTGCATGTAGAAAAAACTGTAAGAGCAGTAAGTGTGTGTTTTGCATTCACTTTACAACAACTGACTGTACAAGTGATTACAGGAGAATCAGTGGTGCAGACTTCCCTATTTAAAAGATGATGATACAATTCACTAAAATAGTATACAATGTGGTAGAACACAACAGTATAAAAGCTTAACGATCAATCAAAATAAAACTCTCTAAACTACCACACCCTACCACCACACTCCCCATCGGCGCGCCCTGTTCGGCTCCATCGGCTCAGTGTTATCTCCAATCTTAATGTGATCATTTCAAATTAAAAAAATATTTACATGACCCAAACATTGCAAAGGAAGGTATGCTCATAATGATCTTTTATCTGACAAGTATGCTTCATACAAGCTAGTAAAGGAACTTTACTGGAACTTCACATTAATATTGTCAGGAGGCATTCGTCAGACATTTTGTACCTGTACAATTCGTGGAAAATGTTGATCTGCATCACATTTTCAGGGCAAAATAGACACGCTCTTGCAGAGCATCAAGACATAACAGTGGTCTGCTGTTAAGTGAGGGTGCGCTGGATTTATTCAATAATCCCGCAGCTGAAAAATCAGCATTGCTAGATGATATTTCTAATTTATTTTGCTATTATTATTATTATTTTGCATTGTTTAGATGTTCCAAATAGTTGACAAGCAATGACTTGTCATTGTGTCTATAGATATAATGACACACAATGTATGATATAATGTGTATTTTTAAAAGGATTATCCAAAGTATAATTTTAATAATATACTTAATTAGAATTTTAAGTATATTTTAGCAAAAAAGTGGACCAAAATACATTTTAAAACGAGTATTAGAAGAATGATTTTAAAAATATATTTATTTTACATTTTTAATATAATCTTATAAGTATATCCACTTTATATCGTACTAAAAATGTATTTCAGAAAAATACAGCATATTTAAAATATACTTAAATATATTATTTCTTCACAGGGGAACACAAAAAACTTTATGTATTGTAATTCTCAATTTTGCCACACAAAAAAGCTCCAACACAAGAAATGTCACCTATATTTTGCTTATGTCAAAGAGATTGACAGACGGACACACTGACACATCACTGATGTGCAACACTGAGCATGAAACCTCCCTTATAAAATAAAGGGGTTATTATGTGTGGACATTTTGTATTCTGCCACAAGAGGGAGCTCTTATGCAACATTATTTGAAGCTGCTCCGACCAGATGCAGGAAACCTGTCAGAGTCTGCAGCATCACTTTGTTTCCCAATTGCAGCTCTGTAATGACTACTGCAGATTTCTCAGGAACCGTAAATCCCACATTAATCAGAGATATACTTTTTGTTCTCTGATGTACAAAAAATATATCAGAGCTTTGTGCTCTGATACAGATACTGATTCAGAGCACAAAGCCAACTAAAAAAATCTCAACTTTGACAGGTGTGTGGCAGCGTAAGTGTTGTCAGAGTTTCTACAACACTATTGAGCGAGTGTGAGAAACGCACACACCACAAATTATTGCTTGTTCACATGTGGGCTCAGATCAGCCTTTTTTTTTGTCTCTGCTGTATGAAGTGGTGCAGTCATAACTTAGTGACACAAATAATGCCATAAAGAGGGAAAGAAGCAGGAAGAAGCTGCACAATTACAGCTGGAGACAAAAAAATGCAGCCAAGCATAATTTTGCATGAACTACCGAAGCAACACTTCAGCGCTTTGAACAAAAGAAAATCGTAAAATGATAAATACAGCAGCAGTAAAGACATAAAATTGATCCCATGTACAGACTGCTTCAGGATTTTTGGTTTTACATTTTCTCTCTGTTGCTTTGGTGAATTTCTCACATCACTGTTAACATCCGTTTATTTCTAATTTGCTCACAGCTTTGTGCAAAATCAAAGCACAAAATTATTTAGAACAAATATAAGAAACACTCTTTGGGTAAAGCTGGGCACTAAAGCAAATAGGATCAAATATTTGTTCAATCTGGAAAATGTTTTCTGGTAAGAATCACAAAGAAATTCATAAAATTGACAGTGAGAATGGCTCAAGCAATGAAATAAAAACTTAATGTTTTACACAGAACAACTTCAGCATTCATTCGTGTAGTTAATTTTGATTGACAGGAGTAAATTAAAATTATATTAAGCAGCAATCTAAAATTTTTTTAATTCAGTATTTTTAAAAACCAACTTATAATATGCTCTACTTTGACCCACCTGCAGCTTGAAGACTTACTCCACCTGTGAAAATGAACACATTTTGTCAAACAATTAATTATTAATATCAACCAAATACAAGATTTTTCTGCAGATAAGCAAAACGAAGGATGTGATGTAAAATACTCACTTAAGGTCAAAAGCAACACAAGCAAAGTGACTTGACCTGCCATTCTCTAAACCTCCAAACTCAAACCTGTTGATCAAATGACTAAATACATTAAGTACGTGTCAGTACAGACTGATAGATTTCAGTTTCAAACTGATAGGTTTACCCCCTGTACCTCTCGT
>NW_015115253.1:90656-93590 GCF_001443285.1 Poecilia latipinna | reverse complement strand
GGGATTTTATTCAGTAACATTTGGCACATCTCCAAAAAAGGGGCTGGATTATCAAGTTTATTTCCTCATAGAGGCCAATTCTGACATTGAGCCATGACAATGATCAAGGCTTTGAAAGTCCAACTTTCATATTCAAGACTTAGAAGTGGTCTTGGTTCAACAAATAAAACAAACAAATAAATATACAAATAAACCAAACAATCCAAAACTGTATATTTATATCAAAGGTGTTCCAGTATCTTCATGTTAAATGAAGCAAGAATACAAGATAATAAAAACTGTTTGGTTTCACATTTGTCAAACTACATACAAAGATTTGCTTCATTGTTAAGAAGTGACTTTGGGTAACACTTTATTTGAAGGGGGTTGCATAATACTGTCATAAACATAATATAACACCAGTTATGAACATGAAGGAGTCTTCATGAATGTTTATGACTGTTATCATGAAATGTTATTCTGGAAATAACAACACTTTTAATGCAAAGTGGACACTTTTAATGGACTTTTAATGCAAGTTTTAGTATAACTTTGCATTATAGATATTATTCACTGAATAACTCTTCATGACAGTCATAAATATTCATGAAGACTCCTTCATTGACCATTGTTGTGTCATGTTTATGACAGTATTATCTCAGTTTTATGTATCCCTTTCCAATAAAGTGTTACCCATTTTTGTTTATGAGATACTGTATCTTGAAAGCCACTGTGCAGATAAATACAGATATCGTCATTTAACATTTCATTGTGTGGAGAGGAGCTGCTGTCAACTTGTTTACATAGAATATGTTGCCTATGTTCATAAATTTAGATGACTGAGACAAAAAAGGAAATAATTTCCAAAAGTTTAAAATTAAAGGCCTGATCTCTTATGAGTCTTCCCCCTTTTTATTTATTACTATTTTTAAATCACTTTTATTTGTTGAACCACCTATGAATCGTTTGCCCATAAGGCCAAAATTACAAAGAGTTGAAAAGATCAACCGTTGTTTATCATTTAGAGAATATAAGTACCAATTTAAATATAAAAATATTTACACACAACAACAAAAAATTGTGTTTTATACATTTTCTTATTGAATTTGTGAAAAATACCAAAGATATCATGATTAGAAAGACAGAAAACTGCCAGCGTGGCTCACAGTTGATCAGCAAATAATCATGTATCTTTTAAATGTGATTTGTTTTTTTATAACTTGACTTTCAGATACAGTTAAGATCTAATGTAGATGTTAACAGTGTCTGCTTGTATATACTATACTTGATATACTATTTATTAACATAAGCAGATTAGAACATGTAACTCATTAGAAGGAAAATATGCACAAATAACAGAAACCTATGAAAACACCAAACAACCTGACATGGCAGACTTTATTGCTCAATTCTGATTTTTTTGTGAAATCCTAATAATTTTTGCGTGGTCATTCACAATTCCAAATATATGTGACTTTTCCTAATCAATCAATCAATCAATCAATCAATCAATCAATCAATCAATCTGTTTATTTGTATGGCATATTTCAACAACCAGGAGGTTCCAAGTTCTTTGCATCATAAAAACACAAAAATACAAAGTCATCAACAATTGAAATTTAATTTTTCCAAATGTCGTTACTTCAGAGTGTCGGTGAGTGTTTCACTTATGTTTCAAAAGCAACTCTAAACAGGTGGTTTTAGTCTCAGTGTTTCGGCTGTTTTGCAGTTTTCTGGACGTTTGTTCCAGATTTCTGGTGCATAGAAGCTGAATGCTGCTTCTCTGTGTTTGGTTCTGGTTCTGGGGATGCAGAGGAGACCTTTCATGTGCTGTGGTTCTAAGCCATTCAGTGCAGTCTTGAATATAGTCTCTTAATGTGAACTGTCAACAACCTGAAAGTGTCCCGCAAGCACAGTAGAGGATGCAATGACCCAACACATAGCAAACGTGCTCAGTGTTTGTAAAATTCAACATGGATGCTAATGTTAGAGCGTATCTTGTGATTTTGAAGTTTGTTGTTCGATCAGAGCAACACATTAACAACTTAATTCTCGTCATCGTCCGCCATGGTTGTTGTTTTTCTTCCTGCTTGCACATATCAAGCCGCAGAATAGTTTGTCTAATCAGGTTGGATGAATGCAACTCGGGTCACATTTGAAAAAAAATCAAATATGTATTGTTCAGATCGTCATGAAAAGATCAGATACAGGTCACATAAAAAAAAGGAATTGGGTCACTTCATGCTGCAGTGTGAACGCAACCCGTGACAGCACTTGATTCACAAAGTCTGGTGCAGATTGGCAAACAAGAACAGGGAAGCAAACCCCATTGAAACTGGCCTTGTGTAAAGGGTAAGTGCTGTACACAAAGGTGTGTCTAGTTTAGTTGAATAAAAAACAAACAGTACATTGATAAAGAAATGAAAGAAGTCAACTAGGTCAAGCATGAAAACCCGTAACTAAACAGGAAGAGGTAAACCCAGATTTAATGTTTTACATTCCTGACCAAATAACTTACAACACTGTGAGAGGTTTCTTGGTCATGTTTGGACCATAAGGCAACAACGATCCTAACAATGTTCTGATTAGAGGGTTGGGACAGTGACTCACTTATTTTCATTTCCCCGTTAGTGATTTTAAAGGCCTTGAAAGTCTTATTTTACAGAATTACCAAGTCATAACATTTAGATGGTGCTAAGTTTCATTTTTCTTTTCTTTTATAAAAACAGTAGCTCAAAATTGCACAGTGTGTTCAGGCTGTGTATCTAGAATTAACCATTTCTCAATTAATGCTTTGGAAATAATAAGACTGCAATTTTTAAAGCACGTTGGATCTTGTACCCATAAAGTACGACATTCTTTATAGGAACAGATTAAAGGTGTGTCAGTAATAGAGTTTCTGACACTCTATTACTGAGTTTATTACTGAAACTCAGTAATAGAGTTTCTGACACT
>NW_015115253.1:86279-89227 GCF_001443285.1 Poecilia latipinna | reverse complement strand
TGTCAACAGCTGTTTGAACAGGTTACCATCAGGCAAGCTCAGAACATCTTGTCTGATGGGTCACATGTGCTCACATCAGAAAATGTTCTCATGAATTCAGGGAGAAGGTTCAGGGTGCAAATATAACCGTCTGTACCACTCGCCATAGCCTGATAAATGGCAGACTAGCCGGGCCTGGACAGAGTAATAGGAGGTCCAGACGGTGATCAAGACTAGTAGTAGAGGATGTATTGTATGTGAATGAAAATGGTTATGGGGATGTGCTGCCTTTCTGACATTTGACTTTTATGTATTTTTTGTTTTTATTTATGGTTACTGTCCTTTTGGATGAGCTTTTATTGTTGTATTGCAGTTTTGCCCCTGCTTCCAAGACAAATTTCTCCTATGGGAGACTAGTAAAATTATCTTATCTTAAAAGAAAATCATAAAATGATAAATACGTATAAGTATAGACATAAAAATGCTTCAAAGACCATTTAAAATGAGTTAAAGCCTGTTATTCTAAAATAACTTAGTGTGAAGAAGTTCTGCATACTGAGGTATTTTTGGTTTTACACTTTCTCTCTGTTGCTTTGGTGAATTTCTCACATCACTGTTAACATCCGTTTATTTCTAATTTGCTCACAGCTTTGTGCAAAAGCAAAGCACTAAATTATTTAGAACAAATATAAGAAACACTGAGTAAACCTGTGCACTAAAGCAAATAAGATCAAATATTTGTTCAATCTGGAAAATGTTTTCTGGTAAGAATCACAAAGAAATGCATAAAACTGACAGTGAGAATGGCTCAAGCAATGAAATAAAAACTTAATGTTTTACACAGAACAACTTCAGCATTCATTCGTGTAGTTAATTTTGATTGACAGGAGTAAATTAAAATTATATTAAGCAGCAATCTAAAATTTTTTTAATTCAGTATTTTTAAAAACCAACTTATAATATGCTCTACTTTGACCCACCTGCATCTTGAAGACTTACTCCACCTGTGAAAATGAACACATTTTGTCAAACAATTAATTATTAATATCAACCAAATACAAGATTTTTCTGCAGATAAGCAAAACGAAGGATGTGATGTAAAATACTCACTTAAGGTCAAAAGCAACACAAGCAAAGTGACTTGACCTGCCATTCTCTAAACCTCCAAACTCAAACCTGTTGATCAAATGACTAAATACATTAAGTACGTGTCAGTACAGACTGATAGATTTCAGTTTCAAACTGATAGGTTTACCCCCTGTACCTCTCGTCTTCATGAGGTAAGACAGAAATGTAGCAGGGATTTTATTCAGTAACATTTGGCACATCTCCAAAAAAGGGGCTGGATTATCAAGTTTATTTCCTCATAGAGGCCAATTCTGACATTGAGCCATGACAATGATCAAGGCTTTGAAACCAATGAAAGACTTAAAAGTGGTCTTGGGTCCACAAATAAAGCAAACAATCCAAAACTGTATATTTATATCAAAGGTGTTCCAGTATCTTCATGTCAAATGAAGCAAGAATACAAGACAATAAAAACTGTTTGGTCTCAAATTTGTCAAACTATATACAAAAGTTTGCTCCAATGTTAAGAAGGGTCTAAAGGAATTTTGGGTAACACTTTATTTGAAGGGGGTTGCATAATACAGTCATAAACATGACATAATACCAGGTGTGAACATGAATGAGTCTGCATGAAGGTTTATGATTGTTATCATGAAGTGTTATTCTGGGAATAATAACACTTTTAATGAAAAGTGGACACTTAATCTTAATTTGAAGGAGGTGTGCTATGATAACGGTAAAGTGAAACTGTGTAAACTAGAAGAACAAAAAGCCTGAAAGTAGTAAATGAACACTTGGGATAACAAAGAGATTTGTAATCTAGCATGCATGACCAGATGAAAGCATGGTGCTTTAATGTGGCAGCGACTCACATCCTCATCTCTCTCCTTTGACTTTTCACTTACACACTGACAGCAAAGACACATTTTATGAACAAATGTTTGGTTTTAGAAATAGATTAATCAGAAGGTGGGTTAGTGTTTTCCTTGCATTTTACGACCTTTTTATTAGCTGTGATATTTATCTTAGAATTGGAATGATTCTGCAATTTTTAAAGCACTTTGGATCTTGTGCCCATAAAGTACGACATTCTTTGCAGGAACAGATTAAAGGTGTGTCAGTAATAGAGTTTCCAGTGCAGCTTTGTGAAATATGGTAAAAGCTTCATCAACCCCAAAGCTTTTCACGCTACATTCAGTTATTATCTTTGGGTCTTAAGAGGAACGGTCTAGAGTCAATGCAGAGCTTCAGTTATTACAGCTAGAAACTGGAGATCAGGCCCACAATCTGGGAGTAGTGATGGACTCCGACCTGAACCTTCAGAGCCACATGAAGACGGTTACAAAGTCGGCCTTCTATCACCTGAAGAACATTAGAGGACTAATGTCTCAGCAAGATCTATAGAAACTCATCCATGTGTTTATCTTTAGTCGCATTGATTACTGCAACAGTGTCTTCACAGGTTTGCCTAAGAAATCAATCAGATCCAGAACGCTGCTGCTGGTGTTGTTCTGACTAAAACCAGGAAGCAGTAGCACATCACCCAGTTTTAAACTCCTTACACTGGCTCCCTGTAGCTCTGTCTCTGTCTGTGGTGAGTATGGAAACCAGACTGATAGATGGTAACGCTGTTGGTCATTGTTAGAAAGCTATTTAACTGTTTAAACTGTTTTTTCAATAATTTTGCTCATGAATGAGAGGTTGGAGATCGGCCTGTAATTCTGCTGATGAGAGGAATGAGTTTACTATTTCATTTAGATCAGATGCAATGACAGGCAGAACTTTCTTAAAGAAAGTTGTGGGTTGGATATCAAGACAGTAGAAGCTTAATTTATTTATTATTTCTTCCAAGTTTTCATGGTGGATTTGCTATGTTTGGGCATAGCATTGGCAGACTAACT
>NW_015115253.1:77865-81287 GCF_001443285.1 Poecilia latipinna | reverse complement strand
TAATGGTTATGTAGCTTACAGCTGAACACAGTTTAAAGGAGGTGGGTTACATTTCCTGTAAAGTGAGATAATGTGTAAACTAGAAGAACAAAGGCTGAAGCTAGTAAATATAAAAAGTATTCCATAAACTCTTGGGAAAACAATGAGATTTGCAATCTAGTGCGCATCATCAGATGGAGCGGTGCTTTAATGTGGCAGTGACCCATCATCATCTGCATCTCTCTCCTTTGGATTTTCACTGTCACACACTGCAAAAACACATTTTATTTCATTAGGAAACATCTTAGACATGGATTAATAAGAAGGAGATTAAATGCATTTCAGGACCAATTGATTGTGATTCGCTCTGATATCTGCTTAAGAAATGGAAAAATACTGAACATTTTAAAGCAGTTTGGACCTTGTGTCTATAAAGTTTATAGTAATTGGTTAACGGTGTGACAATAAAAGAATTCCCATTGTAGATTTGTGAAATACACCCATTTCTGTACTGCTGAAAACATTTACTAAAATGATTTTTTTCTTCTAAATCACTGATTTCACAGGATTACTGTAGCATATCTCAAATTTAGCAAATCATCTTCAAAGAATCGCTAAATAAGGTTTATTGAAAGTCGGTTGATGTAGACCAGGGGTGTCCAAACTTTTTGTCACATGGCCAAAAATAGTTCAGTCAAAAGGACTGGCAGTCCAAGAAAATAAAAATTAAACAGAAATCACGCAACCAAAGTGGTTTAATTTAATTGTTTTTGTAGGTAATGGATGTTATCCATAGAAGAGCCAAACAGAAAAAGTATTTTGCTGCATTAAAAGAAAGAAAATTAGTTTTCAAATTGTTTTGGGGCTAAACTGAACAAATTCATCCTCAGTTGCAGTAACAGGATTTGGGTCGCTCTCTTTCAAAACGATTTAATAAACTCAATTAAAGCTGATTTGGGTGCAGCAAAGTTTGCCTTTTGGTAAAAGTCTCTGAATCAACATGTTTCTTATCATAAAACCTGGGTTATAAAAACAAACAGTTTTTACTACACATTTTCTATTCTAAGAAAATTATATCGATAATAATTTTACACAAACCAACCACCTGTACTGGACAACTTCAGTGGATCATTCTTAAACTGCAGTTGGGAGTCACAAAAATAAGTGCAAGAGCCAAAAATGCCCCCCTGGCCGCACTTTGGACAACCCTGATATAGACTATAACTTACTAGTGCCATTCAGCTGTCAATAATTAGAAAAAGTAGCACTGCATTAAAATGTTATAGATGATAGAGTTATACTCAGTGAAATTCTGTATTTTTAAAAAATGAATATCATTATCATTAAGCACAGCATAAAGTGTTTTTTCTTTTATGAATAATTTTTTATTTTAACTTAATTGAAAGTGAGACCACAAATATCTGGCAACTTCTAAGAAAGAGCATACAAAAAATCTGACTTCATGTTTTTGTTTTATAAATATATTCTGATTTTAATTTATTCCTGGGTGGTGTAAAATAAATGTGTTTTGAAGTAGGAAACAGACAAGGATATGAAAACTGACTAATTTGGTCGCTGTGTTATCTTCTTAAACTGTTCAGCGGTGCAGTCTGAACTCAGATTGCATATTTTCTTATGGCCACAAGATGGCAAAGTTTTATTACGTCTGGTTGGTCTCGTCCTCATTTCAAATGTAAATATATTTAGATTGTAATACAGTTACAAACTGTTTATTACAAACACGATGCCAAACGTTTTAAGGTGAAACAGGCTGACGTTAAAAACTATATGTTGTTGATAAGACAGAAATAAGAAGTTGTAAGTCTCTGCTCTGTCGGCTGCGACACTCGCTTGTGTTTGCTGTAAAGAATCTCTTTCAAACTCTGCTGATGTTTGTGTTTACTTCTGTAAATTGCTGGGTTTCAGATGACGTAGCACCGACGTCACCCAATGCAGATGGAGGGTCGGAAGTAAATGTAGCCCATTTATTTCTGTTGATCCATCATCAAAATGGCTAAAGTCTGTGTCCTCTACGGTTGTTTCAACCATTCTAATAAAGAGAAAGATAAATGTTATTTTCGTGTTTCGAAGGTAGTTGGTCACAAGGGAGTTAATTTAAAAAAAAAAACGTACCGAAAAAAGAGGAAAAAAGTGGATCAACAATCAGCTAAAAACAGGAGGTGTGGAAACTAACAATGCCAGAGTTCGCAGCGCCCACTTTCTAACAGGTAAGGATTGCATCGTTTTTATTGTATTTTAAGATATTTTATTGGACAGTTACTTAGAAAGACATTATTTTTAGGCCCGAGCTTGGTAGTCCCCAGAGTGCTAACGTTGTTAGCAGCTAGCTCAGTGCCGAGTCCCGGGCAGAAAATATAATGTTTATTCACTGGGACTTTCATGCTAAAAAAAGAAAGAAAAAAAGCTGAATAAATTTAATATAACCTACGCAGCCATACAGTCACTGTGAGTTGTGATCTTTCCCCCACATTGTTCGTGTCTGGCCAATTTAACGATTCGGATTGGTCACCTCCAATTCAAATCACAGTCCAGAACGTTCTCCTCCGTCTACGGTTGTCGGTAGGGGCGCTATTTTTAGGCAGATCAGCAGGCGGGCTAGGTAGAGGAGGTACTAATACCTTTTATTTTTGAAATATGGGCAGTTTTTGCACCGAAAATGGGAATTGCAGACCTGTTAAGGCTTCATCAGTTTTGTTAGGTTGCCCTTAACGGTTGGTGGTTACCATAGCAACCAGTAACTGACAGGTTGCCGTCTGTAACTGTTAGGATCAGCTCTGTGTTTTCTTAGCAAGTCTTACATTTAAACATGTATTTTAGACAAATTTAGTCATACACAATGTTTCATGAGTAATTTTGCTATGATTCTATACTTATGCTTAGTATAGTAAACTAAAAAAAGAAGTCATAGCAAAATCTATACTTAGCTGAAACAATAGTAATAATAGCTTTGTTGGTGCAAGTATTTGATATTTTTTATTAGACATGCCACTTTTCAGTTATTTATTTTGCCAGTGATGTGGTTTGCAGTTGTTCTGGGTTAACCGGTTGTTGCACTTCCTTGAATTGTGCAGTGCACAATGGTAACCTGTGACACTGCGATGCAGAATGCAGCTTTGCTGGCATATGGTGTATGAAGGTAGAGTTCAGAATCATTAAATAGATCCAGGCTCCTGACACAAACTGGTGGAAAAATACAACACAGTAAAACCAAAGATACTAAAGCTGCACCATATCCAGAATATAATGCTGCTTACTTAGAACAAGGCGTGTTATGTTTCCTTTAATGCCAAAGTATGTGTTAACCAGACGAACAAAATGCAAATCCAAAACTATCCCACTTAAAATACCAATGTGATTCGTAATTAGACCAGCCTTACCCAGATGCTGTGACAGAGTGACATCTCATCTCTGTGCTTTCATTT
>NW_015115253.1:69746-74470 GCF_001443285.1 Poecilia latipinna | reverse complement strand
GCATTTAAAATATGCTAAATCATTGCTGCTCCACCTTCATTCTGCCTGCAGGTGCATCTGAGAAAATTAAACACAAGAATGCTGTGATTCAAAGTGTGGTATGAGGGCCGTTTGCAGCCCGTGGCCTGACTTTGTGCAGTCCCTGGCTGCAACTCTACTTAATATCAGAATTATTTTATTAAATATTGGAAAAATACAGCAAGTGTTTTTTAATAAAAAGTTACCGAATTTTTAATGCTGAGAAAAGTTTTTTCTCAAAGTCTGTCTTTTAATAGAGAAAACATGCAAAACTCTTTTGGATTTATAATTACTTACACATCCCTTAACTACAAACAAAAAATACTTTAAGTGCAACAACATGATTTTTTTCCAATGTTGTTAGGCGAGAATGTGGCTGTGTAAGTCTCAAATATCTGCTTGGCTCATCAATACATCACCTAATTGCAATATTGCTCGCACATTTTCGGACATGTCTGCTCCCACTGCATTAACAGCCAGGGGCGGGCCAATGTGGACGGAGGGATTTCATTGAATAAGCCCAATATCTATCAATAAAATCAACCAATGGGCTGTAAAAATTATAAAAATAAATTTTTGCTATTACTTTTTAGTTAAATTATGATAGCTTTGGGTCGCCCCGTATATGTGCATTAGTTTATACGCCAGTAGGCCACTCCTCCCCTGGACAGGAATTCATTCTGAATTCATTTTTTGTGTTCAAATTGCCAACCTGCCATGGTAGCGGGTGCATTGCTCAAATTAACACGCCACTTCGTATTTTTACCCACATTTGGCCATTAGCAGGTGCTAATTTTCATCATTGTTTATAACAGACCCCAGTTAAGATCTACTCATATTCCACCAAGTGGAAAACTTATGAGGGAATGTCCAAGTATAGTTACCTGTCTGGTCATGATTCCTGATCCTTGACCTTCAAAGTAAATTTTATTTTCCAAGGATATTATTATTAGTGATTATTATTATTATTATTATTATTATGATATCAGTGATTATTTACTAACCCATTTTTACAACTGCTGAGGTTGAATGCTGTACCATAAAAAAAAGTTAAGATCCTAAACTGAGGAAAATATACAGATGCATAAAATGGACAAATTAAGGCTTTTATCATCAGAAAAAAAAAAACAAACACAAAAACTACACAATAAAATTCATTAGAATTTTTTTATTAACCCCTTTCATAACACCACCTCTCCCACCACGTAAAACAAAAATTTATGACAAAATTATACTTCATTTAATTCAGTTTGACACTTCAAGATCATTCCTTCAAATATTAACTTTATATACATATATGTAACCTTATATCCAACAGAGTTAATATTTCATATCCTGTGATATTACCAAAAACAAATTATTTTTAAAAATCCCACAAAATAACTGAACATTGTATTAATCCCATAAATGTCATAAACACAACGGTGCACCAGATGTTAGAAAAGCAAAATTACTTCCATTTCTTGCCTAATTATGAGTACAAACCAAAACCCAGAAAACACCTCTTACTAACATGAATCATAAGTAACAAAATTTATTGGATTAAAGTCTGATTATTCTTTGATATCAATTGACCAGAATTCTGGTCATCAGCAAACTGACAATCAGAGTAACAATTGATGCCAGATGGCCTGTACCATCTGACTTCAATATCCTTGGATTAACACCGTTTCTTTGGATTAGTCCACCTATGAAAAAACAGAGATGCATAGATTTAGTCAATTAATTGGAATATACCATATTTTCCGCAGTATAAGGCACACTGGATTATAAGGCGCACCTTCAATGAATGGCCTATTTTAAAACTTTTCCATATATAAGGCGCACCGGATTATGAGGCGCACTGTCGGCTTTTGAGGAAATTGAAAGTTTTTAGGTGAGCCTTATAGTGAGGGAAAATACGGTAATCTTTGTAATTACAAAATAATAAAGATGTGATAGAACTTTACCAGTGTTTGGTTGTCCCACAAGCACCAGTGGTCCAATTGACAGAGCTGCAGAGTCATGGTAAGATACGTCCCTTTTGAATAGAGTGTGGTGACCTGGGTAGCAATGCTGGAAAAAAAAGGAAAACAGCAACATTAAAAGTGTGCAACTTAATATTGCTATAAGAAGCACACAATGAAACTTACAGCTCTGCAGTTGTTGCTGCTCAGAAGACACAAGTGGACACTGCAGTGCAAGTAAATCTGTGTGTGGTTGGTGAAGGTGAACATCCTGAAGGAGAAACGAGACACAGTGGAGACACCGTTCTGAATCACCTCCACGGTTCCATCTTCTGGATTAGGACACCTGTGAAGCAGAAGCAGATGCATCAGTTAGACTGTCAACAAGAAGACACTGAAATAAATGATAAAGAACGACAAGATGGTCTCAATTACTGCGAAGTAATGAGATCCCAGCGGACAGGGTAGCTTGCTTGGTTGACTGGTGTGGCCCAGCAGGAGTCCAGAATTGTGGCAAATTGGCGCTGATCCACCCCTTCTGTTCGCACCTCCACGTAAAACATCTGATCAACTTCCAGTTCTATGTTTCCGTTCGTGCTGAAGGGGAAGTGGAAACCTTCATCCTCATAGGGGATCATCCTCACACTATATGATCCAGTGCCAGCAGGAAGCTTCTTCCTCAGAACGCTGCAAAATAAACATTTATGTGACCAACCACTTGAATGCATCTGATAATCTCTAGAGGATTCCATTGTAAAGAAAACAAAACCAATAACTGGTTATAGACATAATGGTCAAAGGAACCACAGGGAGAAACTGGTATGATTACCTCTCCACAGGATTGATGCCCACAGCCATTGAGAGAGCTTGAGCCAGAGGGTAAACACAGCAGAAACGCAGATGAAGATTCCTCTGACGGCTGATCAAACCTCCATGAGGATCCACATTCCCCTGAATAGTGTTCTCATACATGAAGTGAGTTCCATTGCTCTAAACAGTGAAATGACAGAATAGCATCAATCAAGTTAAGTGACATATTGGAAGCTTTAAAGAAGATGTTCCAGTTCATTAACTTTACCCTAAGAGCTGTCCCACACAGATGGTTGTCATTGTCAAAGTGGAAGACGAGTCGTCCGTCCTGAAGAGTCCCGTTGCAGGAGCTGTCTTGGAGATGGAGAGCACTGGAGTGGAAGCCTGCTTCAAATAACTGGCAGCGAGATCCTGACATGGTACCAGAACTGCTGGAGCATTCGATGTTTGCGTCTGCTCACCACAAAAGAGAAACATATTTTGAGATTTCGTGACAAACTAAATCAACTGATGCAGAAAAACTAAGTTTATCCTTGAAACTTGGAGAACACCAACAGTAAAGCACCAACAAACAAATTATGTTTGGAAAATGACTATCATTACAGTTCTTCTTATGAAAAACAGAAGGTTTAAATGGTGTTGCACTTACCGTAGCTCTCGTTGTTGGGTCGATGATGGTGCTCGTCACAGAAGCAGCCGTACACACCATTTTTCTTACCACACCACTCATGCTCTGCACAGTCCAGCTGTTCACAGGGGTCCGTCTCAGCTGAGTCAAATATAGCAGAAAAGGCCAAGAAAGTTTAAAAACAAACATTGCATAAAATCAATCAGTAACTCATTGTGGTGATAATTTATTGAGCAAAACAAACATACCACAACGCAAAGGAGAGCGCCAGTCAGGGATGCTTAGACCTAAATTGGTGCAGGTTTTCTCATAAGCAGAGACGGCAGAACATAACATGCCATTGGCTGGTGTGTAGAGGCAGAGATCGTAAACACAGGAAGTGAAAAATGGTTGGGGGTCAGAATGCAGGTGACAAGAACTGAATGGGCCGCTGGTGTTGGTGATGACTCTGCAGAGTTCTGTGTATTCTTCTATGAAGCGGCAGTCACTTAGTCCGTCACCACTACTTTCATCAGTGGATCCGCATCTAGAAAAGTTTTTGGTTATAGACAATTTAGAAACAGATTTTTGTAGGAATGTTTGCAATTGTTGAGATATTTAGCGTAACCGTAATCACCCTGCTTGGCTTGTGTCAGATTTCCAACTGTGGCCAAACTGGTTGTCGTTTTGGGCTAAAGTACCATTGGGCAAAACTTTGTCATCAGTGGGATCACCATTGAAGTTCCCACACATTCCAGTGACTCTGTTCTGATAGTTGCGGCCCATCCTGACCAGTAAAGTACTGGAGCCATCAAACTGGACTACAACATCGACAGCATCAAACACTATGTAACTTCCCTGCCTCATCACCTGACCAAATGTCCCTGCCGGTGTGGGAAGAGAAACCTCAGCTCCATTTACCTGTTATGATGAGAGTTCAGAGAGTAAGACCAAAGGTTCTAAAACAAAAACTTTTTTTTTTCTGAACTTAAAATAAAGTTTACCTTGACTCTCTTGTTAGATCCGAGCCTGACATGAGCACTCTGAGGAGGATTTGAGAGGTATATATCAATTGATGACACGAAAGACACAAGGTTGTTTCCTCTGTGTTTGTTTGTGGCCACGACTTTGTACTGAGTTTCATTGTTGTGTCTCAAACTCTCAGTGATGATGTAAGAGCATGATCCCTGAAAATGAGCCAGGGCTCCATCAAAGGTGACGTAATGTGGGTCACCCCATACTGTACAGGTAGACATGGCGTCATAACAGCCCAGCTGGCCATCTCTGATGGTGCACTCTTGTGCAGGAGTGCATGATGAGGGACTGCAGATCAGGACATTGGG